>NW_022436961.1:1186599-1229397 GCF_009761245.1 Sapajus apella
AAAAAAAAAAAAAAAAAAAAAAAAAAAAAAAAAAAAAAAACTCCAGCTCCTTCCTCTTCTTGGTTTTGCCCATGACTTTTCAAAGGGCATGTGTACAGTGGCCAGTGGTATCCTGTGTACTATCCATAAATTGACTAGAGGCTCAGAAGGTTGAGATCAAGTTGTCTTAATATAGTAGCATTTGGTTCCCTAAGCTAAGAGTTATTCATCCTGGGTGCAAGACAGATGGCAAGTGCTTGTTCTACCTCCTGTTTTCAGTAGTCCCCTTCAGTAAATGGTCATGGAAATAGCAAATGTACAGGCTGCTGCCTCTGACTGGAACACACTCACCACTTCTCCCCTTGAATGCATGCACACCAACTACAGTCCTACCTCCGTTTCCAGGCTCAGCTCAGTGTCAGGCTTCCTGGCCACCCTGGGCAGAAGAGATCCTCCCTCTCACAGCAGCATTCTTGCACCTGCCTCAGGGCCATATAAGGCTGTAGGCCAGGTCTGCCTCCCCTTTTATTGTGGGTGTTGTAGTCACCCTGAAGCAGGGTTGTGTCCTCATTTTTTTTTTTTTTCTTTTGGCATACCTATCACTTAGCAGAGTACCTGGCCCGCCATGGGTGCCCCATTAACGTGTATCGAAATAATGCATTTTTTATTAACAAATTTGTGAAGGAAGAAATGGCTGCACTTGCTGTTCTTACCACCTTCTGTGCTTAGTCACTCCTTTGTTTAGCTGCTTGGAAAGCATCTACACAGTGGGAAGCCTTGGTTTTAAGGCTGAACTGAGGAAGGATAAAAACATGATTTAAAACTAAATCAGCCCCCACTTCTTCCCATTTATATGTCATCATATAATCATTAGTGACCATTTTCTTTTTTTTTTTTTTTTTCTTTCTGAAGCGAGAACAAAATTAGTGACCATTTTCTAAAGGGATGTTATGTCCTAAAATGTATTTATTTTTCAAGGTACTGTCTGTTACCTTCAGATTACACCAGTATGGTTCTGGGACATTTGTATATTCTTTTTACCACAATCATGAAGGAAGCAGGGTTAAATGTATTATGTTATATAACAATAGCAAGAATTTCTTTATTATAGTAGGAATTGTTTGAGAGCTGGTCCCTGAAATAACTTAATCTTTATATTATGGTTGGTAGCATTCAAAGATCTTTCAAATACCAGTAAGAGTAACCAATCATTATTTTAATACCAAAAAAGAAAACCATAATTGTTCTGTCTTAAAGTGACAGTTATATGTTTTATGTCACCTTCCTCCTGAATGTTACCTCATCATTCTTATATCTTCAGATATCTGGTGGCCCAAATAGAGAACTACTGAATTTATTCCTGGTATGGACAGGCAAATATTAGACCAGTAGTTGGATATGGTGCTTAGTTTATCTTATAGGGGTTAAAATTCTATATTGCATTCGATTTTATTGCAAAATAATTACTTACTCTCCTTCCCCAGGTTGCCTTTATTTAAAAATGAGTGAAATATAAATTTAGAAGCCTTTATCATTCTATTGAATAATAACACAAAATGGAAAAAAACATAATGATGAAGAAAGTTGAAATAATTTTTTTTCTATAATATGCAGGTAACCTTACTCCTAACGGTATTTGGTGATGATGATCAGTCTCAGGATGTTGTGAGATTGCATCAGGATATTAATGATTATAACCGGAGATTCTCAGGACAGCCCAGATCTGTAAGTAATACAAAAGAGGAAGACACATTACTTCTCTTTTGTAAAGTGAGGTTTACCAACAAGTATTTGACTATGAAAAGTCTCGGCCAGGCACAGTAGCTCACACCTGTCATCCTAGTACTTTGGGAGGCCAATGCAGGCGGATCACCTGAGCCCAGGAGTTTGAGACCAGCTGGGCAACATGGTGAAACGCCATCCCTACAAAAAATACCAAAAAATTAGCCAGGCTTGTTGGCACATGCCTGTAGTCTCTGCTTCTTGGGAGGCTGAGGTGGGAGGATCACCTGAACCCAGGAGGTCAAGGCTGCAGTGTGCCATGATCACATCATTGCACTCCCACCTGGGTGGCAGAGTGAGACCCTTCTCAAAAAACAAGAAAAAGAAAAATCTCATTATATGTGTTGGGTCAAGTTTTTACCTTCATTGTTGCCAGTCACTATGTTACAGCTTTCCGAAGGACTACAATTTTCTTTCTTAAAAAACAAACAGCATTATAAAAGTTTTTATGAAAAAGAAACTGCACAGAGCAATATAAAAAATTAAAGGGAAACAGAAAACTAGTGACTCTATGTGATACTAAAACACCGTTTATCTTTTGAGAAAAGTTACAACAGAAAACTTCAACAGTTTCACAGTTGTGTTTTATTCTAATTGCCCTAGCCACCTGTTTGAAATGTTCCCTTAAAAAAATTCCAGGTTGGCTGGGTGCAGTGGCTTACGCCTGTAATCCCAGCACTTTGGCCGAGGCGGTGGATCACCTGAGGTCAGCAGTTCGAGACCAGGCTTGCCAACATGGTGAAACCCCATCTCTACTGAAAATACAAAATTAGCTGGGCATGGTGGTGGGCACGTGTAGTCCCAGCTAATTGGGATGCTGAGGAAAAAGAATTGCTTGAACCCCAGAGGCAGAGGTTGCAATAAGCCAAAATCGCACCGTTGCGCTCCAGCCTGGGTGACGAGAGCAAAACTCCATCTCAAAAAAAAAAAAAAAATTCCAGGTTTAGGCTGGGTGTAGTGGCTTATGCCTGTAATCCCAGCACTTTGGGAGGCTGAGGTAGGTGGATCATTTGAGGTAGCCTGACCAACATAGTGAAACCCCGTCTCTACTAAAAATACAAAAATTAGCTGGCTATGGTGACTTGTACCTGTAGTCCCAGCTACTGGGGAGGCTGAGGCAGAAGAATTGCTTGAACCCAGGAGACAGAGGTTGCAGTGAGCCAAGATCGTGCCACTGTACTCTAGCCTGGGCAACAGAGTAAAACTCTGTCTCAAAAAAAAGGCCAGGCACGGTGGCTCAGGCCTGTAATCCCAGAACTTTGGGAGGCAGAGGCAGGTGGATCACGGGGTCAGGAGTCAACCTGGCCAACATGGTGAAACCTTGTCTCTACTAAAAATATAGCTACTCAGGAGGCTGAGGCAGGAGGCAGAGACTGCAGTGAGCCGAGATCGCACCACTGCACTCCAGGCTGGGCTACAGGGCGAGACTCTGTCTCAAAAAAAAAAAAAATTCCAGGTTTGGAGGGATATGTTTATATGTCCTCTTAGCTATTTAAAAGAATTCTGCTTTTAAAAAACACGTTAATTTTACAGTTAACCTTTCTTCCCCCATGCTCCTAACCCAGAAGTATTTGATAAATCAAAAACTAGCACATTTTACTGACTCATTCTTGTTTTCTCAAAATCTAACACATTCTTAGAAATGTAAAACTGAAGCCGGGCGCGGTGACTCACGCCTGTAATCCCAGCAGTTTCGGAGGACGAGGCAGGCGGATCATGAAGTCAAGGGATTGAGAACATTCTGGCCAACATGGTGAAACCCTGTCTCTACTAAAAATAGAAAATAATTAGCCAGGCATGGTGGCATGCACCTGTAGTCCCAGGTACTCGGGAGGCTAAGGCAGGAGAATCACTTCAACCCTGGAGGCGGAGGTTGCAGTGAGCCAAGATCACGCCACTGTGCTTCCACCTGGCAACAGAGTGTGACTTTGTCTCAAAAAAAAGAAAGAAAAAAGAAATGTAAAACCAGATTAGTACTTCAAAAACTAGAACATACTAAATCCAAATCTATATGGATAGCCCAGACCTCTCCTCTGAGCTCCAGACTTTGTATATCCAACTGCTTCTCTTTCATTTCAGCATGGGTGTTCCCCAGGCATCTCTAACTTAACATGGAGTATTGAGCTGATTCCCTCCTTTAGATAGTCTGTTCTTTTCTCAGTTTTGATTTCCTCCTCTTCTTCATTCCTCTCATCTGATCTATAAGTAATCCTCTTTTCTTTGTATTTTTGGGGTATCCTGTTATTTTTACTGCAACAAAACATCCTTGCTGGCCGGGCGCAGTGGCTCACACCTATGATCCCAGGACTTTGGAAGACTGAGGAAGGTGTATCACTTGAACTCAGGAGTTTGAGACCAGCCTGGGCAATTTGGCAAGACCCTGTCTTTACCAAAAAATACAACAATTAGTTGGGCGTGGTGGTCCACACCTGTAGTCACAGCTACTTGGGAGGCTGAGGTGGGAGGATTGCATGAGCTGGGGAGCAGAGGTTGCAGTGAGCCATGGTCATGTCACTGCACTCCAGCCTGGGTGATAGAGTGAGACCCTGTCTCAAAAAGAATAAAAATGTCTTGGCTGTGGTGGTGTTGTTTGAGACAGGTTCTCACTCTGTTTCCCAGGCCGGAATGCAGTGGTGCGATCACAGCTCACTGCAGCCTCAGCCTTCCAGGCTTAGGCCACCCTACCACCTAAGCCTCCCAAGTAGCTGGGACCACAGGTGTGCATCACCACACCTGGCTAATTTTTTGTAGCGGCTAGGTTTTGCCATGTTGCCCAGGCTGGCCTCAAACTCCCGGACTCAAGCCAGCCACCCCCTCAACTTCCCAAAGTGCTGGGATTACAGGTATAAGGCACCATGCCCAGCCTGTGTCTACCTCTTTCAATCACTGTAGACTTAGTGTGCTAGTCCAGCCCTGTCATCTCTGCTCATGGCAATCACAGTGGCCTCCTCACTTCTACTTTTTTCCCTGCCATAGCAGCCTGATAAATATTTTCTAAACATAAATAAGACCATGATGATCTCATGTTTGAAAACTTCCATTTTGTTTGTTGTTTGTTTTGAGACAGGGTCTGGCTCTGTTGCCCAGGCTCGACTGCAGTGGCACAATCTTGGCTTGCTGCAACCTTTGCCTCCTGGGCTCAAGCCATCCTCCTACATCAGCTTTCCAAGTAATTGGGACTACAGGTGCATGCCACCATAACCTGGCTATATAGTTTTTGTAGAGAAGGGGTTTCGCCAATGTTGTCCAGGCTGGTCCTAAACTCCTGGGCTCGAGTGGTCCCTACCTGCTTCAACCTCCCAAAGTGTTGGGATTACAGACATGAGCCACTGCATGCGGCCCAATGTTTTTGAATGTTCCAACTCCTTACTGTGGCTTGCAAGGACCTGCATGATCCGGTCCTTCCTCCTTCTCCAAATCTTCTGTCAACCGCCTCACTGACCACCCTGCTCTCAGCAATCAGCACACACACAAACTCCTTCCACCTTAAGGCTGTCACACCTGACACTTCCTTTGCACGGAATGCGTGTCCTTCTGCTCTCATGGTGATTTGCCAGTCTCTAGATGACAACTATGTTAAGTAGACCCTCCTTAGAGTTTTCCCTGCTCTATGGCTGCCCTCTGTACCTTTCCTTTATGGTGTTTATCATAGATAGCACTCAATTCTTGTTCATTATCTTTCTCTCAGTAAACTAAAAGCTTCATAAGGGTAAAGACCATTTTTATTTATTCACCACTGCCAAATTAACTTATTCACCAGTGCCAAATTCGATGCCTTAATGTTTGTTGAATAAATGAATGAGTTACTATTAAGATAAGAATTGATACTGCTGCTCCCAGCCGAATATATTAAGCTATTTAGATGCTTCAATGTTAAAAAGACGTGTGCTCATGCTCCCTTGTTGTGTGAGGTCGTGTGCATTTCAGGGCATACAGTTTCAACTGTTATGAATGATAATGGGTAAATTTACCTATTTTTCATTGAATAGTAAAAAAGCTTAATCCAATCATGTTGTCCTCCATAATTGTTTGGGAGCCTCTTCTGTAATTTTGATTCAGCAATTTTTTTTATATAGCCTCAAATGACATCTATAGGATGGTTCTTTAAAAATGCAACCTGTTTCAAATTCAGGAGCTACTACTGAACTTTAAAAAGTCATTAAAATTTTTTTTCTTCATTTCTTTTCTTTTTGAGACAGAGTCTCGCTCTGTCACGCAGGCCAGAAGGCAATGGTGCAATCTCAGCTCAGTGCAACCTCTGCCTCCTGGATTCAAACAATTCTCATGCTTCAGCCACCTGAGTAGCTGGGATTACAGGTGTGTGCCACCATGCCCAGCTAATTTTTGTATTTTTGGTAGAGACAGGGTTTCACCATGTTTTCCAGGCTAATCTCAAAACTCCTGGCCTCAAGCAATCTGTTCGCCTTGGCCTCCCAAAGTGCTGGGATTACTAGTGTAAGCCACCGTACCTGGCCTTTAAAATTTTTCATTCATATTTTTTAAATGTGGATTATTTATTTATTTATTTATTATTTAAAATGTCAATTATTTTTTGTGTCAGATATTTAATGAGTAAAAAAGCCTGGTATGTGATGAAATTATAATAAAATCATTTCGTTCTTTAATATTGTGCCTCCTTCAAAGTTGGAGTCAGTTTATGCAAAAACATTTCTTACTAAGTCATTTCATATTTCTTGTCTAATTATTATATATTTTGTATAAATGATGATACCATATTACAAGTGAACAAAATACCTCAGAAAAAGAACAGAAAGGTGGTCAAAAACATTCTGGCTGTTTGTTAGAGTATCTAAAGTCATTTACTGTAAACTTTGTGAAAGCTGTAAGGCTGTTTTGCTTCAAATGTTAGTTCTTCCACAGAAGATAGAAAGTGATTTTGAAACGACCATTCTTGTACTTTGGTGACCAGTGTTCCAGAAGAAGTCACAAGATGATTTTCTCTTGGTCTGGGGGTTATAAAAACTATTTTCTCCTCACTTGTTCAGTTATTTTTGTCTCCATCTTCCTCTCAATTTATCTGGCTGCATAAAATGCCTATCCAGAGTTGGGTGTATGATTGTTACACAGATTGTTAAACATAGCAGAGGAATGACCAGAGGAAGTGATTCACCAGAAGGAATCAGTTTCACCGCTATTTTTAAACTATTTAAACATCAGAGTTCCTATGTCTTTAATGTATAATCACTTCTACATCAGCTGGGAAATTATAAAGGTCTTTCATACACAGTATGCCTTTTAGTTATTTTTGTTCTTTTGAATTTTTAGTCTGCTTGCCAGGGAACCTTTTAGTTCCTAATAGTCCTTGCGCATACTCCGTTAGTTGTTGAATTATCTCTAGTAGGTTAAGCAGCTGTTCCCAAGATCACCTGGCTAATAAGTGATTGATTTTGAATTCAAACCCAGATCTGTCTGACTTTAAAACTGAGACTTAAGCTGAAGTCTCAGACTCTAATCCTGTGTACTAGGTTCTTTGGTTTATTTTACTAACTCAAATCAGATGTGACTTGAGTTTTGCATTACTGTATCCCATATATTAAGCTTGATGACACTTTAGTTGCTTTTCAATTATCTTCACCAAGACCTATTTTGTAAGAACTTGTATTCGAAGAGCTATTTTTAAATATAACACATTAGAAAATATGATGTTCAATCAGTGTGTAACTCCTTAATTCACCTTAACAATGTTTACATATTGTAAGAAAATTGTATTATTTTGAAATCTGACACATTAGATGCCAAATCATAATATTTGTTTTTCCCTCTACCAGATTATGGAGAGAATTATGGATCTACCCACTTTACTGAGGCATGCATTCAGGGAAATGTTTTCAGTCGGGGGCCTTTTCTGGATGTTTCGCATCAGGATAATACTTTGTTTAATGGGAGCTTTTTTCTATCTTATATCCCCTCTAGATTTTGTACCTGAAGCCTTGTTTGGAATTCTAGGCTTTCTAGATGATTTCTTTGTCATCTTTTTATTGCTTATCTACATCTCAATTATGTATCGAGAAGTGATAACCCAAAGGCTAACCAGATGAATAAAAAAAAAACTAAGTTTACTAGGATATCTGAGCTAATGTGTAACGTCAAACAGAAGGACCCATGGCAGTATAAAGCAATGAAGCAATGGAGTATTATCTCACAAACATAAAACCACTATAAGACAAACCTTTGATAATCATTTGACAAATGCCTAGGAATATATAACTGGAATTTTCACATGTTGCAGGTTCTAATGTTAAGTTTAGAATTATAATGATCTACAGTTGTATCTTGATTCTATGTTGTCTGGAAAAAATATGAAATTACATAAAAAGGGATTCTTTTATCTTTTTCTTTTCCCCAAAATTACTTAGATTAATTGGATGTGTAGTAAAATATTGTTAAATGTACAGTTTATCTACCTTCTTCTCAGCGGGTACCTATATGATGATATATAGCTGTGAAATTCCTCTAAATATTTTTGTTACAATAAAATATTATACACTATTGGGGAAAATTCAGTATTTCTTTTAGTGCTAGCTAAGTTTTGTGCATTTGGAGCAGTTTTGCTTTTTCATTCTGGTATAATTATTTTTTATCAGCTGGAACTGAAAGAAGAAACTTGAACTTCATACTTCGGTATCATATTCTAGTTTACAGAACACATTTTAATCAATAGAATTAAGATGAAAAACATTTATCTCCAGTCAGCACACTTGATGTTCACAGTTATGACATTTAAACAAGAGTTTATCCTTTCATAGTAGCTATAAAAGTAATTTATAAAGGGAGATTGTTTTAGGAACCTGTGTGATGCTGTAAACACAAAGTAGCCTGATGCATTTCTGAAGAACGTGGATCTTCATGTCTTTGAGCATCAAAGTCCATAGGAAGGTACAGGGAACAGTATTCACATTTGACAACAGAAATTACTGATTAACTGTAGCAACAGATTGGACAAACTTGGTTAGTTTTCTGTTGTCAGAAATTTTTATAATACTGTCTTAAGGCTGGGCGTGGTGGCTCACGCCTGTAATCCCCAGCACTTTGGGAAGCTAAGGCAGGTGGATCACTTGAGGTCAGGAGTTCAAGACCAGCCTGGCCAACATGGCAAAACCCCGTCTCTAGTAAAAAAATATAAAAATTAGCTGGGTGCGGTAGCAGGCACCTGTAATCCCAGCTATGAGGGAGGCTGAGGCAGAAGAATCGCTTCAACCAGGAGGCAGAGGTTGCAGTGAGCCGAGATTGCACCATTGCCCTCCAGCCTAGGAGACAAAGCAAGACACTGTCTTAAAAAAAAAAATACTGTCTCAAGATGGAAGCACACAGCCCAGATTCATGTCTTGGGCCAAACAAGTGAATGTATCTTAAGACTCCATACCACACAGCATTGAGAGATCTGACTCACTTCGGCTGGCATTGCTCATTAGTGAATATATGATGGCAGGATGTGAGGGGATGCCCAGGAGTCAGTGTTAGCACTGTCATCTGAGATCACTGCTATTAATAATCTATTCATTTATGAGTGAGCCTCACTATATGCAGACTGGGCCAAGGAGAATATCTGTCACATTATCTCTAGTTAATCAGATCAACTACCAGCTAATAAGATTCTGAATGAAATGTCAATATATGTTTTTCTAATTTGGACCTAGGACAGAGCTGTTGCTTGTCATAGAGAAAGACATTAATGCTTAAACATAGCATATTATAATTAAAGCAGTTTCTCACATACTTTTCATTTTATCCTTTGGACAATTTTGTGAGGAATGCAGGGCACCACCTTCCCTTTCATAGATGCAATCCCCGTGCTATTGATGAGAGTGTTTTTGAATGAAGTCACACAACAAATAACTGATCAAAGTGGCATTAAATCAAAATGTCTTAGAAGGGCTTCTGCATAGGATGTTTCGATAGACATGAAGGTTAAGAGGAACGGCAAGAGAGAAACTGGTTCTCTAGAAGTCTTTCATGCTACCTTATTCCTTCCATCAGAGTAAGACAGCTTAAGCGCTCGTAAGAAGAAAGGTCTGTAGAGATGACACCTGAAGACTGCATGAATCCTAACTCTACACTTCCAAATCAAATAGCTAATAGGATGGCATACATCACAGAAAAACATTTCAGCTGCAATCACCAACTTGAAAAGCAAATGAGTAGGAGTTTGTCAAACTGCCATGTACCAGACTGGAAATGCATTTCCTACCAATTATACATTTGGTGTGGGGGGATGGTGATGTTATTTTTTTGACAGGATTTTATTTTGTGTGCATGTGTTCTGCTCCAAGTGTCACATTTCTAGTTACAATAATTGTAATGTTTGGAGTTACTACTAAGACTTGCCCGAAAGAGGTGTATTGTACCAAATTTTGTAACATAAAAAAATACCAAATGATCTTAAATCTTGTTAAATTGTGAAAAGGGTAAATGCTAACATCTCAGAAATTTAGACCTGCTTATTGTCATCTTTGTTGATCTCTGATGATAAATGCAGAAGGGATGTGAGAGTTTTTAAAGCAAGGAGAGTCAATCAGTGTTTTGAACATCATAGTAATACGTGATTCAGAGTTAAATCATATAAATCAAAGTAACAATTTGGATTTTTTAACAACAATATCATAACTGTCATAAAACAGATGGTCCAACCCCAGGAGCAGATAATAACTTGGGCAGCTCTGTGGGGAACCAGATGAGGGAAACAACTGTTCTAACTGCCCACTAGAACAGCGGTTTCAACTGCTACAATTCTCAGTGTTTCAAAGGTACAAGGGAAGAAAGGACCGTGTGGATCCCTTGTGGCTGTGCAGATACCTACCTCACAGAGTTGTGGAAGACTGGTAGTTTGGTTCAAACCTTGTGATTAAAGAGTTTGTCAAGCATTTTATTCTTTGGAATAAAAGCAACATATCTAAAAATTTTTAAAGGTGGTGTTTTTCTGTTTCTTTAACATTTGTTTACTTTCAGAACTCCTGAAAGGGCATTTGGTATAATGGTTGCAGTGGCTTTCGTTATCACTAATGGACATCCAATATCTCATCACATTTCTAATTAATTTTGTTAGGTTTTTTGTTTGTTTGTTTGTTTGTTGGTTGGTCAGAGACAGGGTCTCACTCTGTTGCCCAGGCTGGAGTGCAGTGGCACAATCATAGCTCACTGCAGTCTCGAATTCCTGGGCTCAAGTGATCCTCCTGCCTCAGCCTCCCAAGTAGCTGGGACTGTAGGTGTGTGACACCACACCTGGCTAATTAAAAAAAAAAAAAGTTTGTAGATACATGGTCTGGCTGTGTTGTCCAGGCAAGTCTTAAACTCCTGGGCTCAGCCTTCCAAAGTGCTGGGATTACAGGTGTGAGCCACCATGCACAGCACTGAAAATTATTTTTCTATTAAGCAAATAAATTAATTGGCAGATCACAGTGAAAATTTAGTCATGGAGATGTTTTACAAAGAAAAATTCAACATTCAATTCAATGCAACAAATTGTTTTAAACTATATGTAATTCAGCCGGGCGCAGTGGCTCACGCCGGTAATCCCAGCACTTTGGGATGCCGAGATGGGCGGATCACGAGGTCAGAATTTTGAGACCAGCCACCAACATAGTAAAACCCCGTCTCTACTAAAATACAAAAAAATAGCTGAGTATGGTGGCACACGTCTGTAGTCCCAGCTACTCTGGAGGCTGAGGAAGGAGAATCACTTGAACCCGGGAGGCAGATGTTGCAGTGAGCCAAGACCACGCCATTGCACTCCAGCCTGGGTGACAGAGTGAGATTCCATCTCTAAAAAATAAATTGGCTGGGTGCGGTGGCTTACATCTGTAATCCCAGCACTTTGGGAGGGCAAGGCAGGCGGATCACGGGGTCAGAAGTTTGAGAACAGCCTGGTCAACATGGTGAAACCCCGTCTCTACTAAAGATACAAAAAATTAGCCAGGCATGGTGGTGCACACCTGTAATCCCAGCTACTTGGGAGCCTGAGACAGATGAATCACTTGAACCCAGGAGGCAGAGGGTGCAGTGAGCTGAGATTGCACCATTGTATTCCAGCTTGGACAACAGGGCGAGACTCCATCTCAAAAAATAATAATAAATAAATTATATGTAATTCACCATACCAGTAGTCTACGTTTACCATTTTGAAATAAGGAAACAAAGATTATATTCAACAGATAATAAAAGTATACAGGTTATGGCTCACTGGAAGACAGGAAACAAGAAAAGGGAACAAAGAATAGAACTTGGCTGAGGGACACCACATTGACCGGTTTCACTCTAGCTAGATTAATGATCACAGACACCAAAAGGGCACCCTGCTAGCTGGTGATCCTTGGGTGCTGCTTAAGTGGCTTGTGGCCCCAGCTTCTCTGAACTGTCATACGTTCATTCTCTTCTGACATCCCTGCACTTCCCAGCTGACCTAATTTCCTAAATCACTACTCCCCCCTCCAAGGCCTTTACTTTGCTGGTGGAAGTAGCTCCCTTCTTTTTATTAAAGGTTGTTTGCATCTCAGTAAAAGGCACCACTATCCATCCAATTAAATGCCCAAGCCAGGCCTGGATGGTGGTGCATGCTTATCATCCTAGCACTTTGAGAGGCCGAGGCAGGAGGATCATTTGAGTCCAGGAGTTCGAGACCAGCCTGGGCAACATAGTGAGACCCCGTCTCTACAAATAAAAAAATTAGCCATACGTGGTGGCACATGCCTGTGGTCCCAGCTACTCCAGAGGCTGAGGTGGGAGGATCACCTGGGCTCAGAAGTCATGGCTGCAGTGAGCCCTGTGTGTTGCAGCACTGCAGTCCAGCCCGGGCAACAGGAGATCCCATCTCAAAACAAGACTCTCAAGCCAGAAATGCAAGCTTAGTCTGTGTTGATCTCTGAATTCCTCTCTTACTCTTTTTTTTTCTTTTTGAGACAGAGTCAAGTGCAATGGCACAATCTTGGCTCACTGCAACCTCTGCCTCCTGGGCACAAGTGATTCTCCTGCCTCAGCCTCCCAAGTAGCTGGGATTATAGGCACATGCCACCGTGCCCAGCTAAATTTTGTATTTTTAGTGGAAACGGGGTTTCACCATGTTGCCCAGGTTGGTCTTGAACTCCTGACCTCAGGTGATCCACCCGCCTCAGCTTTCCAAAGTGTTGGGATTACAGGCGTGAGCCACTGTGCCCATCCTCCTCTCTTATTCTTTTAACCATTTATCAACAAGCTCTGCTATTTCTACCATCCACATGTTGAATCCCATCACTCTATGCCCTCTGCCACTACTGCAGTCCAAGTTACTAACATCTCCTGCTTGCCTGTAACAGCCTCTTAATGCATAGAGGCTCACTTGCATAGCTGCCCTCCTCTGATGAACTCTGCACACGGTTGTCAGAATGACATTTTAAAAATGTTTGTTAGATGATGTCTTCCCACTGCACTTAAATCCAAACCAACAGGCTTCCCTGCTTCTTCAACTTCACTTCATGCCCTCATCCCAGCTCCCTGGACTCTACCACCACAGCCCCCACTGGGTTCCTGGGATACACAGAACTCTCCTGTCTGTACAGTCAGACACAGGTCAGGGCCTCAGTATATACCCCATGCCTGAATGCTCCCTCCAGCCTCACCACTTTAATTCTTCATGTTACTAGACTGTGTTTCCATCCTTTGGTTCTCAGGTTAAATGTTCCCTCCTCACTGAGGCTACCCAACTACTTCAGCAAAAGTAGGCAGTGATCCTCCCCTCTCCTTACCCCCAGGGCACTCTGAGGCATTCAGACATCTCAGCACAGCGCCGTTGTCATTGTATTGATGTTTTCATTGTCTGTCATCCTCTCACTAGAATACAAGTTGTATGAAAATAGAAACAATGTTAATTTTGCCCACCCAGATATTCAGATATTCGCAGATGTACCATAATACCTGTCACCACAGTAGTGCTCAACACATAAAGATTAATAAATAAATGAAGGGAAAGACAGGAAGGGGCAGAAGACAAGAAAAAATCACTTCTTACTCTGTCATGGCTACCACCCAGGTCTCTCACCTAAAGGATCACAGCAACCTGCCGGGCAGTCTCTCAGGCCGGAAGTGCCCAGCCACCTACATGCAACGCAGCCCAATGATCATCTTAGGTGTGACTGCTGGAAAGCCTGCTTGCACTCCCTTTCCCACGGAATAAAGGCAAAGTCCTCACGCCAGCCTGCAAGGCCCCACACGATCTTGCTCACTCATTTCTTCTCTAACCTCATCTCACATTTGTCCCCGCAGCTCACTCTGCTCCAGCTACCCATCCCTCCTTGCTGTCATTTGAGCAGGCCAAGCACGTCCAGCCTCAGGAGCTCTGCCCTGGCAGTTCCCTCTGACTCTGAGGCTCGTCTCCTGGGCATCCTCACAGCCAACTCTCACCAACTCCTGATCTTTGCACAATAGCCACTTCCTCTGTTAGACCTGTCCTGTCCACCATAAGGAAACTTGAAACTTCCTCACCCCACAGAGCAGCTCTCACTAGCTAACTGACTCTGTGGTCACGTGTTTGCTATCTGCCTCCCAAATGCCCACAAGAACATTAGCTCCCTGAGGGCAGAAATCTCCTTCAGTAATGTATCCCAGGCCCACAGAACTGTGCATACAGCAAAGTCAGTAAATATTTGTTGAATCAATAAATGAGGAAACAATTTCAGGGAACTCTAAGTTGAAATACACTTTTTCATTTCAGAATGTTATCCATTCTGACATTTATCAGACACAGGCACAGAGGACCTCAGAGATATTCCCAGCGGTCTCAATATCCCTGGCAGGAGGCATCACACTACCTGACTTCAAACTATACTACAAGGCTACAGTAATCAAAACAGCATGATACTGGTACCAAAACAGAAATACAGACCAATGGAACAGAACAGAGGCCTCGGAGACAACGCCACACATCTACAACCATCCGATCTTTGACAAAGCTGACAAAAGCAATGGGGAAAGGATTCCCTGTTTAATAAATGGTGTTGGGAAAACTGGCTAGCCATATGCAGAAAGCAGAAACTGGACCCCTTCCTGACACCTTACTCTAAAATTAACTCCAGATTGATGAAGACTTAAATATAAGACCTAACACCATAAAAACTCTAGAAGAAAATCTAGGCAAAACCATTCAGGACATAGGCATAGGCAAGGACTTCATGACTAAAACACCAAAAGCATTGGCAACAAAAACCAAAATAGACAAATGGGACCTAATCAAACTCCACAGCTTCCGCACAGCAAAAGAAACAGTCATTAGAGTGAATCAGCAGCCAATAGAATGGGAAAAAATTTTTGCAATCTACCTGTCTGACAAAGGGCTAATATCCAGAATCTACAAAGAACTAAAACAGATTTACAAGAAAAAACAAACAAGCCCATTCAAAAGTGGGCGAAGGATATGAACAGATACTTTACAAAAGAAGACATATATGAGGCTAACAAACATATGAAAAAATGCTCATCATCACTGGTTATTAGAGAAATGCAAATCAAAACCACATTGAGATACCATCTCACGCCAGTTAGAATGGCTATCATTAAAAAATCTGGAGACAACAGATGCTGGAGAGGATGTGGAGAAATAGGAACACTTTTACACTTTTGGTAGGAGTGTGAATTAGTTCAACCATTGTAGAAGACAGTGTGGCGATTCCTCAAGGACCTAGAAATAGAAATTCCATTTGACCCAGCAATCCCATTACTGGATATATATCCAAAGGATTATAAATCATTCTATTATATGGACACATGCACACGAATGTTCATTGCAGCACAGTTTACAATAGCAAAGACCTGGAACCAACCCAAATGCCCATCGAGGATAGACTGGAAAGGGAAAATGTGGCACATATACACCATGGAATATTATGCAGCCATAAAAAACAATGAGTTCGTGTCCTTTGTGGGGACATGGATGAACCTGGAAACCATCATTCTCAGTAAACTGACACAAGAGCAGAAAATCGAACGCCGCATGTTCTCACTCATAGGTGGGTGTTGAACAATGAGAACACGTGGACACAGGGAGGGAAGCATCATACACTGGGGTCTGTGGGGGAGGGACAGCGGGGGGTGGGGAGTTGGGGAGAGATAACATGGGGAGAAATGCAAGATATAGGTGATGGGGAGGAAGGCAGCAAACCACACTGCCATGTGTGTACCTATGCAACAATCTTACATGTTCTTCACATGTACTTCAAAACCTAAAATGCAATTTAAAAAAATATATATATATGTGTATATATAGCTCCATGGTAATTCTCATAAATTACTATTCTGGTATTTTGGTGCCAGCAGACCTCACTTTATTGTACTTTGCTTTATTGATTTTTGCAGATACTGTACTTTTTACAAATCGAATGTTTGTGGCAGGCCTGCTTCGGGCAAGTCTGCTGGCACCAATTTCCAGCAGTGTGTACTCAAGTCATGTCTCTTTGTCACATTTTGGTAACTCTCAAAATATTGCAAACTTTCTATTATTATAGCTGTTATGGTGATCCGTGATCAGTGATCTTTGATGTTTCTATTGTAATTGTTTTGGAGGGCTACAAACGCACCCTCATATGGTGAGCTTAATTGATACAAATTGTATGTGTTCTCACTCCCTCCTCACTGGCCATTCCCCAGTCTCTCTCCCTCTCGTTGGGCCTCCCTATTCCTTGAAACACAACAACATTGAAATTGGGCCAATTAATAACCCTACAATGCCCATTAAGTGCTCACTAAGTTTCTTACTTTAAATCATAAAGTAGAAATGATCAAGCCTGGTGAGGAAGGCATGTTGAAAGCCATGATAGGCTGAAAGCTAGGCCTCTTATGCCAAACAGCCAAGCTGTGAATGAAAAGGAAAAATTCTTGGCCGGGTGCGGTGGCTCACGCCTGTAATCCAAGCACTTTGGAGGCCACGGTGGGCGGATCACCTGAGGTTGGGAGTTCAAGACCAGCCTGACCAACATGGTGAAACCCCATCTTTAAAAAAAAAAAGAAAAAAAGAAAAGGAAAAATTCTTGAAGGAAATTAGAAGTGCTATTCCAGTGAACACACGAATGATAAAAAAGCTAAATAGCCTTAATGCTGATATGGAGAAAGTCTAAATGGGCCAGGAGCCATGGCTCATGCTTGTAATCCCAGCACTTTTGGAAGCCAAGGCGGGTGGATCACTTGAATTGAGGTCAGGAGTTTGAGACCAGCCTGGCCAACATGGCAAAACCCCATCTCTACTAAAAATATAAAAACTAGCTGGGCATGGTGGTACATGCCTATAATATTACCCAGCTACATGGATGACCGAGGCAGGAGAATCACTTGAACCCAGGAGGTGGAGGTTGCAGTGAGCAAAGATCGTGCCACTGCACTCTAGCCTGGGCTACAGTGTGAGACTCAGTCTCAAAAAAAAAAAAAAACAAACAAACAAAAAAAAAAAAAACTGTTAGTTTAAATGATCTTCCCTTAAACCAAATCCTGTTCAATTCTGTGAAGGCTGAGAGAGGTGAGGAAACTGCAGAATGAAGTTGGAAGCTAGCAGAGGTCGGTTCAGGAGGTTGAAGGAGAAAAGCCATCTCCATAACATAAAAGTACAAGGTGAAGCAGCAGGTGCTGATGGAGAAGCTGCAGCAAATTCTCGAGAAGATCCAGCTAAGATAATTGATGAAGGTGGCTACACTAACAGCAGATTTCCAATGTAGATAGATCAGTCTTCTATTGGAAGAAGATGTCATATAGTACTTTTAGTAGCCAAGAAGGAGAATTCAATGCCTGGCTTTAAAGCTTCACAGGACTGGCTGACTCTCTTGTTAGGGGCTGATGTAACTAATGACTTTAAGTTGAAGCCAATGCTCATTTACTATTTCAGAAATCCTATTAGTCTTAAGAATGTTGGTAAATCTACTCTGCCTGTGCTCAATAAATGGAATAATAAAGTCTGGATGATAGCACATCTATTTACTGAAAATTTTAAGTCCATTGTTATACCTACTGCTCGGAAAAAAAGATTCAAAATAATATTGCTCATTGACAATGCACCTGGTCACCCAAGAGCTCAAACGGAGATGTACAAGGAGATAAATGTTGTTTTCATACCTATAACACAACATCATTCTGCAGTCCCATAAATCAAGGGGTATTTTGAATTTCAAGTTTTATTACCTAAGAAATACATTTTGTAAGCCTATAGCTGCCATAGATAGTGATTCCTCTGATGTATCTGGGCAAAGTCAGTTGAAAACCTTCTGGAAAGGATTCGCCATTCTAGATGACCTGAAGAACATCAATAATTCATGGGAGGACAGTGGCGGGGTTTGAGAGGATTAACTCCAATTCTGAAAGAAGTTCTACTGTGAGTAAAATGCTGTTACTTGCTACAGAGAAATCTTTAGTGAAAGGAAGAGTCAATCGATGCAGCAAACTTCAGTGTTGTCTTTTTTTTTTTTTTTGAGACGGAGTTTCACTCTTGTTACCCAGGCTGGAGTGCAATGGTGCGATCTTGGCTCACCGCAACCTCCGCCTCCTGGGTTCAAGCAATTCTCCTGCCTCAGCGTCCCGAGTAGCTAGGACTACAGGCGTGCACCACCATGCCCAGCCAATTTTTGTATTTTTAGTAGAGACGGGGTTTCACCATGTTGACCAGGATGGTCTCAATCTCTTGACCTCGTGATTCACCCGCCTCGGCTTCCCAAAGTGCTGGGATTACAGGCGTGAGCCACCACACTCAGCCCATTGTTGTTTCATTTTGAGAACCTACCACAACCTCAGCTTCAGCAACCACCACCATGATCAGTCAGCAGCCATCAACATCAAGGCAAGACACTCCAACAGCAAAACGATCACCATTTGCTGAAGGCTCGGGTGATCATTACCTTTTTTTTTTTTTTTTTTTTTTAGCAATACATATCTGTGTGTGTATGTATATAAAATTTAGAGATGTGATCCCATTCTGTTATGATCATAGCTCACTACAGCCTCAAACTCCTGGACTCAAGGGATCCTCCTTGCCTTAGCCTCCCAAGTAGCTGGAACTACAGGCATGCACCACCATGCCCAACTAATTAAAAAAAAATTTTAGAGACAGTGTCTCACTGTGTTGTCCAGGCTGGTTTTGAACAGGACTCAAATAATCCTCATGCCTCAGCCTCCTGAGCCCTGACACCCAGCTCATGGCAATTGTTTGTTTGCTTGAGACAGGGTCTCATTCTGTTGTTCAGGTTGGAGTACAATGGCATGACCACAGCTCACTGCAGCCTTGACCTTCTGGGTTCGAGGGATCCTCTCACCTCAGCCTCCCAAGTATCAGGGACTACAGGTGTATGCCAACACACACCCGGCTAATTTTTGTATTTTTTTTGTAGAGACAGGGTCTCACTATGTTGCCTAGGCTGGTTGTGACCACGTGGGCTCACGAGATCTGCCTGCTTCAGCCTTTGAAAGTGCTGGGATTACAGGTGTGAGTCACTGCGCCAGGCCATCACACCACATCTTAAGGGCAGACAGGTCAGTGATGGGCATTTCAAGCCAAAGAAAACAACCTATTTAAAGAAGCCATAAAAGAGCTTGCCCTCTACGACATAAAGCTAGAACAGAGATAAAGACAAGTGGAGGGAAATTATGGTGGAAGAGTAAAGTACATGGTCCTAAAGAGCTTTATAACTCACCATAAGAAGTTTGGATTTTATTCAGTACAGCAGGTAGCCTTGGAAAGATATGAGCAGGGGTGTGGCAGTTTCTATGGAAGATGGAATGGAGAGAGGTGAAACTGGAGACTAGGATAGTTGAAGGGTTGCTGCAAGGTTAAGACCATGAGGGCTTGGTCAACAACAGTGAGGAGACCAGGCATGGTGGCTCACGCCTGGAGTCCCAGGACTTTGGGAGGCCAAGGCCAGCAGATAGATTAAACCTAGGAATTTGAGACCAGCTTGGGCAACACAGTGAGACCTCATCTCTATTAAACATAATAATAAAAATAACTAAAGAACAGTGAGGGCCAGGTGCAGTGGCTCACACCTGTAATCCCGGCACTTTAGGAGGCTGAGGCGGGTGGATCGCCTGAGGTCAGGAGTTTGAGACCAGCCTGGCCAACATGGTGAAACCCCATCACTACAGAAATGCAAAAATACAAAAATTAGCCGGCCATGGTGGCAAGTGCCTGTAATCCCAGCTACTCAAGAGGCTGAAGAGGAAGAATCACTTGAACCCAGGAGGCGGAGGTTGCAGTGAACCGAGATCGCACCATTGCATTCCAGCCCGGGCAACAGAGCGAGACTCCCTCTCAAAAAATAATAACAGTGAAGAGACATACAGAGGGATGGATTTAAGAGGCTTTTATTTATTTAGTCTATAAAATTAACCTGGTCATTAAAGGGTTTTATGGGTGAGAAAAAAATCCAAGATGATTCCAAGGCTTCTAGTTTAGGCAGCTGTTGAACAGGTAATTCACAGATTATAATCCCGAAGGCAGAACAGATTTACAAAGGAAATAAAAGATGAGAGAATCATGGCATTTGATTCAGTTCAAGGAGCAGGTGTTTAGGAGTTAGAGGATAGAACCCTGGGGAAACACCAACATTTAAGGGGGCAGGAAAGGTAGAGAATAAGGGCCAAGGAATTACTTAAAAGTATGCTCTCCAGGTTTGCCTGGCTCAGATCTATGTAAAGAAAAGGAGCAGGGAATTAAGTAAAACTGTTACAAGAAAGGGATCCCAATCCAGACC
The DNA here is from genome assembly GCF_009761245.1 of Sapajus apella. Lineage (NCBI taxonomy): Eukaryota > Metazoa > Chordata > Mammalia > Primates > Cebidae > Sapajus > Sapajus apella. The sequence continues at coordinate 1,207,065 of NW_022436961.1, forward strand.
CCAAGAGAGGGTTCTTGGATCTTGCGCAAGAAAGCATTCAGGGCGAGTCCACAGTGCAAAGCAAAAGCAAGTTTATTAAGAACATAAAATGGTGAAAGTACAGCTACTCCATAGAGAGAGCAGGGTGTTCCCGAAAGTAAAAGATACACTTGTTTATATACAGGATAAAAAAAGATCATGGGAGATGTGCTCTGCCAGAAGGGTTTGTGATAAATGATTAATTACTATATTATGTAAGAATCAATATCATCTTTATGAGACAGAGTCTCACTCTGTCACCCAGGCTGGAATGCAGTGGCACAAACATGGCTCACTGCAACCTCGGCAGGATCAAGTGATTCTCCTGCCTTGGCCTCCAGAGTAGCTGGGATTTGAGGCATGTGCCACCACACTCGGCTAACTGTTGTATTTTTAAAAGAGAAGGGTTTCACCATGTTGGCCAGGCTGGTTTCGAACTCCTGACCACAGGTGATCCGCCCACCTCCACCTTCCAAAGTGCTGGGATTACAGGCCTGAGCTACTGCGCCCTGCCCAATATTATCTTTAAAGCAAAATTAGGAATGTGTCTGTTCTCAAAATATCAGGATATCCGGACACTTGGAAGTCTGGGTCTGTTTAGTAAATATTATCAATCTGTTGCCTTAACTGTAAACATCTAGAGGCTAGGAATGCCTAACTTTCCGGGAATGCAGCCCAGCAACTCTCATCCTCATCTTCCTAGCCCTCACTCAACAGAGTCGCTCTAGTTTAGAGCCCCTCTGACATAGCCTCTCTCAGATGTGAAAAGTTGCTGCAGCAGCTTGCGATTTACAACACAGCACATGGAAATCACAGCAATGGACATCCCTTCATAAAAGCTTCTGGAGAGGGCCTGGTGGTTCACTCCTGTAATCCCAGGCCACTGGGAGGCCGGATCCCTTGGACTTGAGTTCCAGACCAGCCTAGGCAACGTGGGGAGACACTGTCTCCATTTTTAAATTATATATATACATATATATGTACACACGCATACATATATATACATAAAATACATATTATAATGCTTCTGCGTTTGGCAACTGAGATGCTTTGGTGAGTGTCTTTTTTCATTCCTAAAAACCTGTCACGTTGGCTCTCACAGAGCCTTGTGATACCTGAAGAGACAGGCAATGGGATAAAGATCAGCATTCTGGGAAAAGGTTCCACAATTTTATGAATCATACACCATCTGTGCCCGCTCTTTTAAAGAAATGGGAGGAATCAGACAACGACCTCGGCTTTACATCTGTTCTCCAAGAGGCCCCAGTTGTTTACTACTCTAAGCCGCCCCAGGAAAGCTCCATATCAATTAATCCACCGGAACAGCCCGGGGTTTGAGGTGGCCCCTGGAATCCGGCCTCCCGCCGCACCTCCTCCTCCAAACAGTCCCTTCCTTCCGGCCGGAAGCTCAGGGCTCCGCCCACTTCCGCAACTCCGAAGCCACCGCCGGAAACACCTGGCTTCAGCCAATAGTCAGCTTCCCGGGAAAGGTTACCTCTGACCTCGGAGTAATCAGAGACAGTAGGACGCACCCCTCGCGATAGGTGAGGTTGAAGCTGCCTCCGCCATCTTGGAGATGGGAGACGGGCGATGGCTGTGGTCCTTCTGCTAATGCAAACAACAAAACGGGCACACTAGTCACCCCCGAGGGAGGCCACCATCACTGTAACTGTTGGCCAAAGCTACAAAAGAAACGAGGGTGTCCAACCGAGCGCGGCGACACTGATAGCAGCTTCCCCTGCCTTCTGCGGCGGCAGAAGTGAAGTGTCTGAGGACCGGAAGGATGGTGCAGTCCTGCTCCGCCTACGGCTGCAAGAACCGCTACGACAAAGACAAGCCAGTTTCTTTCCACAAGTGAGGACCCTGCGCGCCTCGTGGGGCCGGTTCCAGCCGGGGTGGGGGCGCGCGGCCGGCGGGGCCGGGGGCGGAGCCAGGCGCGTGTCCGCGCGAGGGGCGGGCGGGGTCTGGGGCCGGCCGCGCGGGGCGTTTCCCACCGCGTCCCGTGGGGAACCGCCGCCCGGCTGCGCGTTCTCGGCGCGCGTCGCCGTGGCGGCCGTTTCTTGCGCTCCAGAATCAGGCCCTGGGTGCAGGCTTCGCTCGCGGCCTCGGTTGACGACTGCGGAGCCCACGGGCGATGCCTCGGGTCCGCGGATTTTGTCACCACTATGGTCACAGACCAGCCAGGTGTAATAACGTGTTAGGGGTGAATCTGAAATAGAAACAAAGGCCTTTAAACGAAGAAATCACTACCTTTTTCGCCCGTACGGTGGATGGGAAGCCAGCATCGTAACAATTAAGGGTTGATTTTTTGCCTGGGAAATCAGGGAGAATTTTTGCCCCCAATCTCTAGGAACTAAGCTTTAAGGACCCTAAGTTTTGGAGAAAGCTTCAGGTACTGCCAAGATAAATCGTTATCTTTTCGGCACACAATAATGATAATACGAACAGTTACAACATAGATCATAATAAAATGGCTCAAACTGACCTTTATTTATTATGGCATTACGTGTTCATAGAGGAAGCCCTTGCGGAGGAAACTCCACACAGCTTTCAGAGCTGTTTTATCCAATAGATAGCGCAGTTAAGAGTGCTAGGATCAAAAATATTCTCTTGAAAATGGGAAAAATGTGCAAAGTTGAAATTACTATCAAATGCTTGTAAAATGTGACATAATATTTTCATTCAGCTGAATTTTAATTACAGTTATATTAAGTTTTCTTTGCAAGAATTCCTCACGACTATACGCGGATGATAGCTAAGAAATCAGATCCAGGGGTAAACTATACAAATTAACCATAGGTAATCAGCTAATTATCTTTTATAATTAGGTAAATAATTACAAAAGCAAAATGTGAAATAGTCTTTAAATTTATTTATTTATTTATTTTGGTGTGGGGCCATCTATGTTTACTAGGGGAGTTTCCATGAATTTTTCATGTTTGATATCATGTGAGATGGACCCTATAGAAATAAGAGTGTGTAGAACATAGAGAGGTCCCCAGAGTAATGATGTTACTGAAGGGGATAGAACACGTTCAGGATGTCCCAGTATTATCTCTTGATTTAATTGGAATTTCTGTAAAATGCTCTTTCAAAATGTAGGAATAGGTCAGGTGATGGTAACAGGATTACATGCGCAGCTCCCCAGCCCACATTTCTGATGGCATGGCAGAAGGAATCTAAAAATATGGAAAATGTTTCATCGGCACTGGAAACTAGTTAAGGATGGTATTCACACGTCAGAAGTAACTGTTTTTGGCCAGGCGCGGTGGTTCACGCCTATAATCCCAGCACTTTGGGAGGCCAAGGTGGGCGGATCACCTGAGGTCAGGAGTTCGAGACCAGCCTGGCCAACATGGCAAAACCCTGTCTCTACTAAAAATACAAAAATTAGCTGGGAGTGGTGGTGCACGCCTGTAATCCCAGCTACTCGGGAGGCTGAGGCAGGGGAATCACTTGAACCCAGGATATGGTGGTTGCAGTGAGCTGAGATCTCGCGCTGCACTCCAGCTTGGGTGACAGAGGGAGACTCTGTCTCAAAAAACAAAAACAAACAAGGAAAAAAAAAACCACCGTGTTTCTGCTAGATGTTAAACAGGTGTGAAATGAATCAAAAGAAGGGCTAACCTGCACCTTATCCTTATCTAAAAGAGCAGGTGTTGGGAGTAGATGAGAAAGATCTTAACAGAATCTCACAAACAGCTGTAAATTTATTGTCCTTAAGACAGGAGGCCCTGCATACTGAATTTTACCAGCGAATGCTACCATAGTTTATACCGATAGAGGCCATTTCCAGCTGAGATACGTTAGCAGTAATACTTCTCCCAGCTTCTGCATAGTGGCAGTAGAGAGAGCTATGTTGTACAAAGAAAAGGGACTCTCATAAAGATCTCTTAATAGCAGAGTCTGGCTGTAGCATACTGAACATGGAAGAGAAACTGTGGAACATAAATTCAAAATGTCCTTCCTTTTTTTTTTTTTTTTATCCTAATCCCCTCAGTTTACCAGATCCTTAACTTAGAAGAGTAAAACACGATAAATGTAAACTCTCACTATCCTCCTTTACCTGAGCCTGATGGACATCCCAGTTGATTAGAAAATACTTTTTTCTCTTTATCATTACCTGCGTTTGATTCAAATTTAACCTGTTTGTATTTGTCAGACTGATACTAAGAGAACTAGACTAGAAGCCTCTTTTTCCCAGTACATAGATACAAATGTGCAATCTTTGTCTTTCTGTGCAGCACACAGAAAATTATGGTAAAAAATAAGAAGACAGATTACTTTTTTCTTTTTGAGACAGGGTATGGCTCTGTCACCCAAGCTGCAGTGCAGTGGAACAATCTTGGCTCACTGCGGCCTTGACCTCCCTGACTGGAGTGATCCTCCCACCTCAGCCTCCTGAGTACCTGGCCACATACCACCATGCCCAGCTAATTTTTGTATTTTTTTTGTAGAGACAGGATTTTGCCATGTTGCCCAGGCTAGTCTCAAACTCTTGAACTCAAGCAATCCCTCGGACCTTGGCCTCCCAAAGTGCTGGGATTACAGGCATGAGCCAGAGGCACATTTATTCTATAGTATGTATTTGAGCCTTTTGGTGAACTCAGTGTAAAAAAAGCGAAACATTAATAAATGACACAGGCTGGGCACGGTGGCTCACACCTGTAATCCCAGCACTTTTGGGAGGCCGAGGTTGGTGGATCACGAGGTCAGGAGTTCAAGACCAGCCTGACCAAGATGGTGAAACCCTGTCGCTACTAAAAATACAAAAATTAGCCAGGCGTGGTGGAGGGCACCTGTAATCCCAGCTACTCGGGAGGCTGAGGCAGAGAATTGCTTGAACCCAGGAGGCGGAGGTTGCAGTGAGTCGAGATTGTAGCACTGCACTTCAGCCTGGGCAATGGAGCAAGACTCCGTCTCAAAATAAATAAATAAACAAGTGAGATAAATAGATAACTAAAGCTAATCTTGAATCCAATATCATAATACCATTGTAACATCTTTAATACCAATATAAGATCTTTCCTAAACTGGCAAGTTTGGGTACCTTTATTTATTTTTAAAAACCAGGTCAGATAATTGAATTATGCCTTCTTCTTAGGTTTCCTCTTACTCGACCCAGTCTTTGTAAAGAATGGGAGGCAGCTGTCAGAAGAAAAAACTTTAAACCCACCAAGTATAGCAGTATTTGTTCAGAGCACTTTACTCCAGACTGCTTTAAGAGGGAGTGCAACAACAAGTTACTGAAAGAGAACGCCGTGCCCACAATATTTCTTTGTACTGAACCACATGACAAGGTAATATGCGTTTTAAAATATTGGGTTGCTTTCTGTTCATAAAATTAATGTGTTCATTGATTAAAATTTTGAAAATTCAGTTAGTGTTAAGAGAATAAATGTACCTGGAACCTTGTAGTTAACAGTGATACACTTCTGAGGCCGGGCGCGGTGGCTCAAGCCTGTAATCCCAGCACTTTGGGAGGCCGAGGCGGGTGGATCACGAGGTCAAGAGATCGAGACCATCCTGGTCAATATGGTGAAACCCCGTCTCTATTAAAACTACAAAAAATTAGCTGGGCATGGTGGCGCGTGCCTGTAATCCCAGCTATTCAGGGGGCTGAGGCAGGAGAATTGCCTGAACCCAGGAGGCGGAGGTTGCGGTGAGCCGAGATCGCGCCATTGCACTCCAGCCTGGGTAACAAGAGCGAAACTCCGTCTCCAAAAAAAAAAAAAAAAAAACAGTGATACACTTCTGAAAAACCCAAAATGTAGTTTATTAAAGATAAATATCCTCACACTAAGAAACTCAGTCCAGCTTTGTAACTTATTTAAAAATCAATCTGTACCAGCAGTTATATATTGATAAGTTATGGGTTTTCTTTATTGGTGGCAGTTTAGTTTCAAAGCATTTTTTCTCCTCAGTGCTCAGTATTTAATTAGATCTAATTATTCATTTTATTTCTTTCTTGCATTGTCCTTCTATTTCTGGTAGAAAAGTTTATTCAAACTGAAACGTCTTATTTTGGAATGTTTCTATACCACTGATTTACCAAAAAAAAAAAAAAAAAAAAAAAAAAAATAGTATTTCTTAAATTCCACAGCTTCTTTTATTTTATTTTATTTATTTTTTGTTTTTGTTTTTTTGCTTTTTTTTTTGTAATGACAGAGTCTCTCTCTGTCACCCAGGCTGGAGTGCAGTGGCACGGTCTTGGCTCACTGCAGCCTCCACCTCCCGGATTCAAGTGATTCTCCTGCCTCAGCCTCCTGAGTAGCTGTGATTACAGGCACCTCCCACCACGCCCGGCTAATTTTCATATTTTTAGTAGAGACGGGGTTTCGCTATGTTGGCCAGGTTGGTCTCAAACTCCTGACCTCAGGTGATCTGCCCGCCTCTTCCTCCCAAAGTGCTAGAATTACATGTGTGAGCCACTGTGTCCGGTCAGTCGACAGATTTTTTTTAAACTGTTATTTTTAGTAATAAATTCAAACATACTCTGTATTTTTGTTTTAGAAAGACGATCTTCTGGAGCCACAAGAACAGCTTCCCCCACCTCCTTTACCGCCTCCTGTTTCCCAGGTTGATGCTGCTATTGGCTTACTAATGCCACCTCTTCAGACCCCTGTTAATCTCTCAGTTTTCTGTGACCACAACTATACTGTGGAGGATACAATGCACCAGCGGAAAAGGATTCATCAGCTAGAACAGCAAGTTGAAAAACTCAGAAAAAAGCTCAAGACCGCACAGCAGCGATGTAGAAGGCAAGAACGGCAGCTTGAAAAATTAAAGGAGGTTGTTCACTTCCAGAAAGAGAAAGACGACGTATCAGAAAGAGGTTATGTGATTCTACCAAATGACTACTTTGAAATAGTCGAAGTACCAGCATAATAAAATGAAATGTGTATTGATTTCTAATGGGGCAATACCACATATCCTCTTCTAGCCTGTAGAGGAGTTTCATTTAAAAAAATAACACTTGTTACTTATATAAAAACAGTTCAGAATATTTTTTTAAAAAGAATTCGATATATACTGTAAAATTAAAAATTTTTGTTTGTAGTTTCAGGTTTTTTACATTTTAACAAAATATTTTAAAAGTTATAAGCTAACCTCAGACCTCTAAGTTGGTTTCAAGATTGGAGATTTTTGGGTTTTTTTAGTATTTATAGAAATAATGTAAAAATAAAAAGTAAAGAGAATGAGAACAATGCAGTAAAGGGGTGATTTAAGTTTAAAACGTAATACTGTTTTATTGAGAGAACTAGTTATATTTTAAATCAGAAGTATGGGTCAGATCATGGGACATAACTTCTCAGAATATATGTATATGTACATATTCTCATATGTAAAGTCACAAGGCTCATTTATCTTTCTGAATCAGTTATCAAGGATAAACTGGCAAGTCAGTACTTAAAAAGAAAAAAAAAATTTGATTGTCTACATAGCAGAAAAGTCATTCCATATCAGAGTGGATTTTTTTTTTTTAAGTGGGCTCCTAGTTTTTCTCCTACCGTCCTGTCTAGCATTATAAAATTAGAAGTGTATTTTCAGTGGAAGAAACATTCTTCAATAAATAAAGTAAGGCATTGTTATCAGTGAAGTAATAAAAACTGAGGCCTGATCTATGATATGCTTTTTTCTAGGATATTCAGTCCCCAACTATAGTTATAGATCTGCTTCAAGTCTCTGACAAATGTGTTGTGTTAGTAGAGTTTGATTTGTATCATATGATAATCTTGCACTTGACTGATTTGGGGCAGGGCTTCACATAAAAAAAATTATTTCTTCACGTTTAACACAAGTTAGAAATTATATCCCATTTACTTAAATGAGTGATTTATATTCAAAAGCAACCTACTATGTAGTGTTTATTTTGCTGAATGTTGAGATTTAAACACTGAGGTTTCTGTTCAAACTGTGAGTTGTGTTCTGACTTTGTGAGAAATTTTACATATATTTGAAATGAAAATATGTTCCGAGTAAACAAATATTGCTATAGGAGTTATCTATTTAGATTTAGAATTACTGTTCCAATGATAATTATTACTTCTATATTTCAGAGTACACTAAGATAGTTGAAGAGTAATAGACCTTTTAAGACAGTATTAAAGGTGTGAAACAATGACGTTCAAAGTGTCTTTTGTAGAACTGGTTTTCATTGTAATTCACTGCCATGCTGCCAGTGGATAGCACTGTGATTCATGGAGATTTGATGTATTAAGAACCAGTATCTCAAATATAGAAATAACGATTAGAAAATTACTTGAAGTTACATAGTCTGATAACATCATTTAGAACTAATGCTAATCAATCGGAAGACTTTTATAGGCTATTCATGGAACTCATAACTGTTTTTAGAAGATACAAAGTATTCAAGAAGTTTGGTTTTATATGTCATCTTTCTAGCAATTCCTGGAAAGTATTCAGGAATATTTAGGCTTATTCCTAAATATCCTGAAAAGTATATACCTTCAACCTAAATACTCTTCTGCATAAAAGACAAATACTGTGTGTGTTTCCCAGAACGAAGAATCCAGGTTAGATTATAAAAACAGAAACCATAATTACTTAGCATCTTAGCATTGTTATTTAACCTCAAGCTACTTTCTTTTCACAACAGACAAATCCCCATTTGGAGAGAACTGAGCAAGCAGCATGCATAGCAACTGCTTTCATTTAAATAATTTATAGTAGTTAAAACAGAAGTTTGAGGTGCAGGTACTTATTTCTGAATTGTCTATTGTATTGTTTATAACATTGCCAAGAAAAGGTAAAAATGGGTTCTGTTCAGGCATGGTGAAACAGTCTGACACAAATGCAGGGATAAGGTCTCAATCTTTTAATGCTGCCTTATAATGCAAATCTCAAGGTCACTTGAAATGCTGCTTGGCTTATCCCATTCCAATTGAAGTTTTAAGTTTTTAAAAAGTAATTTAAATGTTTACTAATTGTATACCAGTTATGTATACTAAAAATAATTCTGTTGTTTCAGTAAGAACATAGCAAAACTTTGTACTTGGAAATCCAAGTACATGAGGGGATTTTTTTTTTCTTTCAGCTATAATTTATATGATCTCTTTCTTAGAAGTATAATAATAATGGTGATGGCAAATGAAAGTTTCACATGATGATAGGGGCTTTTTAGCTTGTGTTAATATTTCGTGATCATCTTTTAGTACTAAAAAAGTATACATGTGTTGCCAGGCGTGGTGGCTCATGCCTGTAATCCCGGCACTTTGGGAGGCAGAGGTGGGCAGATCGCCCGAGGTCAGGAGTTTGAGACCAGCCTGGCCAATACAGTGAAACCCCGTCTCTACTAAAAATACAAAAATTAGCCAGGCATGGTAGTGAATGCCTGTAGTCCCTGCTGCTCAGGAGGCTGAGGCAGGAGAATCGCTTGAACCTGGGAGGCAGAGGTTGCAGTGAGCCAAAATGGTAATACTGCACCCAGAGTGGGCTACAAAATACATACATATATATATATATATATATACATGTATGAGTATGTGTACACATACCCAACATAGCTTTTATAAAGTTGGGAGTAAGCAATATAATATATTTTAAAATCCATTTGTGTTCCAGAATTTTAAAAAGATAGTCCACTCTGAATAGCATTTAAAGAAAAAGAATAGATTTTCTTGCTTAGTTATTACTCTTCCTGTTATTTGGATGAGTAATGTATGTTGGATGACCAGTAAGTGAAGAACATCGCTCTTGGCTGATGGTAACTAGTGTTGCTTGGCATTATGATTTTATATATTCTTGTGTCTTAAAGTACAATCACTCACATGAAAGAAAAAGATTGAAGAGGAAACAGCAGTGCTTTGGAAATAAGCAAAACTATTAAAAGTAATTGAAAAATTTGCTCAAGGTAACGTTCTCTTACAATTCTATGTCTTTTTAAACCTTCGATATAGTTTTATTCTACTGAGATTTTTCTGAATGATAAATATTTTTTAAATTAAAAATCTGTTGAATTTTTATTTGTTCTCTTTAAATTCACAGTATTTTATGTCTTGAGATTATAAAAATTTTATCTTTAAAATATCCTAAGGGATACAAATAAACTTCATTGTTTTAGTTTTTGGTGAGGTAAACTATAGAATACAAACAAGAATTTAATAGAAAAATGACTTCTGGAGTGTACTGGCAAGAAAAAATATTTTTAAAATAACCATTTAAAGTCTCTGCAAATTGTCCTAAGGGAATATAGCAAATGATATAAGGCAAGACTACTAAATCTCCATAAGAACATTGAGTGTGGCATGTAGGCTACAACCCATTTTCTCCCTAACCAAACCCCCATCCCAACTTAGTGCTATAGAAGTTCTACTTTGAAGCTCCACTCAATCTTCTTGGATGTGATCAAGAAGATGGTACTCCCTCAACTCCCAATCAAGGGCTATGGTATCTTCCAGGGAGGGGTTGGTCGCCAGTATTCTCATGTCCTTCTAGCTTTGTGTTGCAGAGACTAAATTCCAGGAGTGTCCAGCCAAAAGGTCAGGGACTCCCTACCCCCAACTTCCACTCAAGGTGGAGGCTCTACCACAGGTATGGCAGGCCAAGACACAGGGTCTTTGATCACCCTCTCCATACCTCACCCAGGGTGGATTTTCTGTGCCAGGAGAAGTAAGCCAAGAAGACCAAAGGCTCTTGTCTTGACTGAGCCCATAAAGTAGGCATGTAACTCCCAGAGAAGCAGGCCACTGTCCTCACTCTTAGTTCCAGAGCAATGGCTCAGATTTTCCCAAGGGAGATGCAGATTTATAAGAACAGAGAGCTCTCAAGCTATTTGCAAAGGAAATGACAATTTGGAACAGCGTGGGAAAGTTCAAGCCTAAGGATGCTTTCGAAAACAGTGGAGAATTGAGTGGTACGCAAACAAGGAAGCTAGTAGCTTCACAACAGCCAAATTGTAGGCTAGTAATTTACCAGCCAGAGAGCACCAGAGGAAAACCCAGCTAAGAAGGGCCCTCCTGGGGTCAGATCAGATCTCAAAAACTAGCCTCAAAAAATAACCCCTGCAAAGGGGCCCAAATTTAATAGGATCACACTGTGGAGCAATTCATGTGTCAGGGCATTGTCAAAAACAATACCGTAATCAACTGAAATTGGAGGCTAACAGCTGAGTGTAATGCCGACAAACGCAGTTAGGAAAATTAGCAGTCAAAGGCAGTCCTGCTGAAAATATGATTTTTTTTTGTTTTTTGAGACAGAGTGTTGCTCTGTAGCCCAGGCTGGAGTGCCCTGGTGTGATCTTGGCTCACTGCAACCTCCACCTCCCAGGTTCAAGTGATTCTCCTGACTTAGCCTCCTGAGTAGCTGGGATTACAGGTGGGCGCCACCATGCCCAGCTAATTTTTGCGTTTTTAGTAGAGATGGGGTTTCACCATGTTGGCCATGCTGGACTCGAACTCCTGACCTTCTGATCTGCCACCTCAGCCTCCCAAAGTGCTGAGATTACAGGCATGAGCCACCAGGCCCAACCAAAACTACCGTTACATCTTGTGACTGTATACCTAAAGCGGCCCCTTTTAAGGAATGAAATTAGAGACTTCACACTGAAGAAGACATAAACTTAACTAAATTAGTGCAGCCAAGTAATAAAGGCACAAACAGGGCCAGGCACAGTGGCATATGCCTGAAATCCCAGCACTTTGGGAGGCTGAGATGAGCAGATTGCTTTAACTCAAAAGTTTAATACCAGCCTGGGCAACATGGTGAAATCCCATCTCTTAAAAAAAAAAAAAAAATTGGCCGCGCACAGTGGCTCACGCCTGTAATTCCAGCACTTTGGGAGGCCACTGCATGTGGATCACGAGGTCAGGAGATAGAGACCATCCTGGTCAACATGGTGAAACCCTGTCTCTACTAAAAATACGAAAAATTTAGCTGGATGTGGTGGCGCACGCTTGTAGTCCCAGCTACTCGGGAAGCTGAGGCAGGAGAATTACTTGAACCCAGGATATGGAGGTGGCAGTGAGCTGAGATCATGCTACTGCACTATAGCCTGGGCAACAGTGCCAGACTCTGTCTCCAAAAAAAAAAAAAAAAAAATTAGCTAGGTATGGTGGCATGTGCCTGTAGTCCCAGCTACTCAAGAGGCTGCTGGGCAGATGACTAAGTCTGAGAGGTCAAGGCTGGAATGAGCCAAGATCACGCCACTGCACTCTGGCCTGGGTAACAGTGAGACCTGTTTCAAAAATAAGGAGCAAGCAATGACAGCAAGCCTCAGGGAATGAGGGTGAGTGGGTGGCTGGAGTCAGTGTCTAGACGTCCTACAGTATGTGATCTAAAACATCCAGTTTTCAACAAAAAGTTATGAGACATGCAGAGAAAAAAGAAAATGTTTCATACACGGGGTGGAAAAAGCTTCACCAGAAGTAGACAGTGAGAGGGCCCAGATGCCAGACTTAATAAGGATTTTAATAAAAACAGCCATTATAAGGACATTCAAAAGAACTAATGGAAACCATGCCTAAAGAGGCAAAGAAAGGTATGATGACAGTATCTCATCAAAAAGAAAATATCAAGGAGATACAAATAGAAAAGAACTAAATGGAAATTCGGGAGTTGTGCGATATCAGAATGAAAATTCACTAAAGAAGCTCAACAGTAGTTCAAGCTGGCAGAAGAAAAGTCAGTGAACCTGAGGTACAGATCATGCTATCTGAAAAACAGAAAAAAAAAAGAATGAAGAAAAATGAACTGAGGCCCAGAGAAATATGGGACACCATTAAACCCACCAAATATGCATAATGAGAGTACTAGAAGAAGGGGGGCGGGGGAGAGCAGAAAAAATATTGGAAGAAGTAATGACTAGCTCAAGTTTGATGAAAAAGCACATATTCAAGAAGCTTAATAAAGACCAAGTAGAATAAATGCAGAGATCTCCCAGACATAATAGTAAAAAATGCTGAAAGACAAACAATTTGAAAGCAGTAAGAGAAAAATGACTAGTTACAAGGGCAACAAGATTAACAGCTGATGTTCTCATTAGAAAAAATGGAGGACAAAAGGCAGTGGATGGTATATTCAAGGTGCTGAAGGGAAAACTCAATCAAGAATCTTATATGTAGCTAAATTATCTTTCAAACATGAAGGTAAAGGGATCTGATTCGGGGAAGATGGCAGAGTAGGAAGCACCGGAAATCTGTCTCACTGCCTAAATGAGACTGGCAAAATTTGATGTAACTATTTTGGAACTCTGGAGTCTATTGAAGGCTTGCAACTGGTAGGGGTAAGGTATGGATTACAAACTGTGATTAATTTTGGTCAATGTCGGCTCTTGGCTGGTGGCAGTTACCCATCTTCCATCCCCAGCCCCATGGCAGGTAGTGTACAAGCTACAGGAGCAGCTTGCATGTGCCTTGACTTATGGAAGCCAAGGTGGGCAATATCCAAAATCCAAATATCAGGATTAATGTCTGGTCACTGATTGCTGCTCTGATCACGGAGATGCAAACACAGATGAACAGCCATTGTTATATCCACCCCACCGACAGTTGCAAGCCCCTTCTCCTTTAGCTAAAGCAACTTCCAAGGAAGTTAAATGGTTGGTGTCCTCCCCTCACCCGCTTCGTTTTTCTTTTTTTCCCCTTTTGAGAGCCAGGCGTTAAAGACCAGGGCATTCAAAAACAATTGCACATATGAGGGGGAATTAGAAGTCACTGTGCTTAGTTAGAGAAGGGTGAAGGTTCAGAAAAGACCCAATATGTTAAATTCACACCTCAGGCTAATCCTTGCCACAGAGACAGCTTAACACCATAAAAGCCAAAACAAGACAAAAATAACAACAAACCTTGGAGAGGGGAGAGAACCTAATTTCCAGGGTTTACCACATCATAAGATTCAAATGTCCAGTTTTCAACAAAAATCACAAGGCATACAAACAGGAAAGTATGCCCCATTCAAAGGGAAAAGATAAACCAACAGCAACTACCACTGAGAAAGAACATGTGGAATAACCATTAAACAAAAATGTTAAAATAATTGCGTTAAAGATACATAAAGGAAGTATCTTTAATGGAAGACATGAAGAAACTCAAGAAAATGATGTATGAACAAAATGGAAATATCAATGAAGAAATAGAAAACCTTGGCCTATTAGTCTAAATCTTTATTAGTCTAAAGGCTAGTATTATTGTAACTTTGGTTTGTAACTTCACATCTTTTCTATATAATTTAAAAGACTAATGCATTAAAAATAATTATGAGTTTTTATTTTTGGACACACAATGTATAAAGATGTAATTTTGAAACATCAGGCCGGGCGTGGTGGCTCAAGCCTGTAATCCCAGCACTTTGGGAGGCTGAGGCGGGTGGATCACGAGGTCAAGAGATCGAGACCATCCTGGTCAACATGGTGAAACCCCGTCTCTACTAAAAATACAAAAATTCAGCTGGGCATGGTGGCATGTGCCTGTAATCCCAGCTACTCAGGAGGCTGAGGCAGGAGAATTGCCTGAACCCAGGAGGCGGAGGTTGCGGTGAGCCGAGATCGCGCCATTGCACTCCAGCCTGGGCAACAAGAGCGAAACTCCGTACCAAAAAAAAAAAAAAAAAGAATCATCAATAACTGAGAGGGGATGTTATGGTAACGGAGTTTTTGTATGGATTCAAGTTGAGCTGACGTAAATCAAATTACAATGTTATAACCGTACAATGTTAAGTGTAATCCCCATGGTAACCACAAAGAAAATGGTTATAGAATTATACACAAGAGAAAATGAGAAAAGAATTAAAATATTTCACTATAAAAAAATCAACTGAACACCAAAGAAAATTCTAATGCAGGAAGTAAGAGACAAAAAAGCTGTAAGACATTTATAAAACAAATAGCAAAATGACAGAAGTAGGTCCCTCCTTATCAATAATTACTTTAAATGTATTGGATTAAACTTTCCAATCAAGAGACAGAGATTGGAGGAATGGACTTTTAAAAAAAATAAAAGAAAAGAACAAGACCCAGCCAGGCACGGTGGCTCATGTCTATAATTCCATCCCTTTGAGGCTGAGGCAGGCGGATCACCTGAGGTCAGGAGTGGAGACCAGCCTGGCCAACATGGTGAAACCCTGTCTCTACTAAAATACAAAAATTAGCCGGGTGTGGTGGCAGTTACCTGTAATCCCAGCTACTCTACTCCAGAGGCTGAGGCAGGAGAATTATTTGAACCTGGGAGGGTTGCAGTGAGCCGAGATTACGCCATTGCACTCCAGCCTGGGCAACAAGAGGAAAATTCCATCTCAAAAAAAAAAAAAAAGAACAAGACCCAACTATATGCTACCTGTAAGAGACTCATGTTAGGTCCAAAGACACAAATAGGTTAAAAGTGAAAGGATGGAAAAAGATATTTCACACAAATAGTAATCAAAATGAGCTGGGGTGGCCGTATTAACAGAAGACAAAATAGAATTTAAGCCAGAAAGTTACAAGAGACAAAGTAGGCATTACATATTAATTAAAAAGTTTAATAAAGCAAGGCCGGGCGCGGTGGCTCAAGCCTGTAATCCCAGCACTTTGGGAGGCCGAGGTGGGTGGATCACGAGGTCAAGAGATCGAGACCATCCTGGTCAACATAGTGAAACCCCGTCTCTACTAAAAATACAAAAAATGAGCTGGGCATGGTGGCGTGTGCCTGTAATCCCAGCTACTCAGGAGGCTGAGGCAGGAGAATTGCCTGAACCCAGGAGGCGGAGGTGGCAGTGGCCCGAGACCCCCCCATCACACAAAAAAAAGGAAAAAAAGAAAAAAACTGAACCCCAAAAAAAAAAAAAAAAAAAAAAAACACTGGAGGAAGCTCTTCAGGCTGAAAGCAAGTGACACCTAACAGAAATCCAAAAAACCAAAGATTGCTAGTAAAGATAATTACAAGTAATTATAAAAGACACATAACTGCATCTTTTTTCTTATTTAAAAGCAACTGCAAAAACTATATATATATATACATAATTTTAGTGTTAGGCCTGTAATATAATGTAATATGTTTGATAATAAGAATTGGATGAGAAGCAAGCTGTAGTGAAATAAAGAAACAACACCAGATGAGAACTTAAATCTATAGGAAGAAATGTGTAGAAACATAATAAATCACAGATTAATTAAACTATAAATACATACTTGCTCGCCCTTTTTTTGAGCTTCCTTAGAAGATATAAAATAATTACAATAATAATTATAAAAGTGCATTACTGGTTTGTAACACAAATGTAACATGTATGTCAGTAATATTACAAAATGGGAGAAGGGGTAATGGAACTATGTATAGTAAAATGTCTCACTGGTAAGTTGAAGCAAATTATAATAAGCTATATATGGTAAGCCCTATAGCAACTGCTCAGAAAATAAGTCCAAAGTATAGTGAAGAAAATCATTAAAATAATTAAAATCTTAAACTAGAAATGTTAATGTAAAAGAAAGCACTGAAGGAGGAGTAGAGAAATAAGACATGAGACATAGAAAATAAAAGGCAAAATGGCAGAGGTGGATTCAGCTATCCCAATCATAGCATCTCATGTGACCTGATCTAATCAAAGGGCAGAAATTGCCAGAATGGATAAGAAAAACAAGTTCCAATTATATGCTGTCTGCAGAAGACACACTTTAACCTTATGATAAAAATATGTTGAAAATAAAAAGATGGCCAGAGCAGTGGCTCACGCCTGTAATCCATGCACTTTGGGAGGCTGAGGTGGGCGGATCACAAGGTCAGGAATTCAAGACCAGCCTGGCCAACATGGTGAAACCCTGTCTCTACCAAAAATACAAAAATTAGCTGGGCTTGATGGCACATGCATGTAATCCCAGCTACTCAGGAGGCCGAGGCAAGGAACACGGAAGAGCATGTTTTCTCATACAGGTAATTCTAAATTTTGAGACTGTCTCAAAAATTAGATAAATAGATTTTTTAAATGTTATTCTGTATAAAGGGAATTTTGTAAAGATACCAGAGTCAATCTCTCAGGAAGATACAAGAATTATAAACATATATGCAACTAACAATGGAGCCCTAAAATACATGAAGCAAAAGCTGACAGAAATGAAGGGAGAATTCAACAAAAATTGAACAACAGTTGAAGACATCAGTACTCCACCTTCAATATTAGATATAACAACTAAGCAAGAGATCAACAATGATACAGAAAACTTTAACCATGCTTTAAACAAAAAAGATCTAGCAGACTTCTATAGTACATTGCACCCAACCATAGGGATTATTTATTTTTTTCAAGCCACATGGAACATTCTCCAGGACAGACCACATACTGGGTCATAAAACAAGTCTCACTAAGTTTTAAAGTATTAAATCATGTAATTCAGGGGTCCCCAACCCCAGGGCCATAGATGGGTACCAGTGTGTGGCCCGTTAGGAACCAAGCCACACAGCAGAAGATGAGTGGTGGGTAAGAGAGCATTACTGCCTGAGATCCCCCTTGTGTTACATCAGCAGGGACATTAGATTCTCACAGGGCCATGAACCCTTTTGTGAACTGTGCATGCAATGAATTTAGGGTGCACGCTCCTTATGAGAATCTAACTAATGCCTGACGATCTGAGGTGGAACAGTTTCACCCCCAAAACCATCCCCCACTCCCAATCCATGGAAAAATTGTCTTCCCAGAAACTGGTCCATGATGCCAAAGAGGTTGGGGGCTGTTGATATAATGCATATTCTCTGACCACAATGGAATAAAATTAAAAATGGATAACAATAAATTAGATAAACTCACAAGAAAGTGGAAATTTCAAAACACATTTAAACAACCAATGGGTCAAAGAAGAAATCACAAGAGAAATTAGAAAACACTTTGCTGTAGATAAAAATGAAGACACAAAATACTAAAACTTTTGGTAGGCAGCTAAAGCAGTACTTTGAGGGAAATTTATAGCTGTAAACACCTATATTTTTAAAAAGAAGAAAGATCTCAATTCAGTAACCTTAAGACACAGAAAACAGAAGAACAAACCCCTTTTAAGGTGAAGGATTAAGTTGTTGCTTCTGATCCCTCCTACAACCAAGAATGAGGCACAATGTCTAGTTGGTCTATTAAGATTTTGGAGGCAATGTATTCCTCATTTGGGTATATTATGCTGGCTCACTCACTAAGTGATTAAAAAAAAAAATCTGCTAGTTTTGAGTAGTACCCAGAATAGGAGAAGACTCAACAACAGGTCCAGGCTGCTGTGCCAGCTCCGCCACTTGGGTCGTATGATCCAGCAGATCTAATGGTGAGTGCAGTGTCTGTGCCATATAGGGATGCTGTCTGTAGTCTTTGGCAGGCCCCTTATAGATGAATCGTAGTACAGGCCTTTAAGGCTTTGGAGCAGGGCCCTGCCGTCATCCACAGATAACTACTCTCCTTTTGAGAGACAGCTCTCGACCTACTAATGGGCTTTAGTAGAAACTGAATGTTTGACTACAGGCCACCAAATTACCATGCAACCTGAGCTGTGTATTATAAACTGGAGGTCCTCTGACCCACTAAACCATAAAGTTGAGCACACACAGAAGAACTTCACTATCAAATGGAAGTACTACAAACATGACTGGGTCCAAGCAGGTCCTGAAGGCACAAGTAAGTTATGTAAAGAAGTGACCCCAGTGTTTCCTATTTCTAGTTCCTATTTCTGCTACACTGACTTCTCTCTCCCAGCCTGGAGATTTAGCCTCGAGAGAAGTACCTTGAGATTTGGCCTCAAGGGAAGTTCCCCTCAAGGGAAGTACTCCTCAAAAGAAGGAGGAGACTTGCACCTGGTTTATGGTTCTTCGTGATATTCAAGTACTAGCTGAAATGGAAAGGTGCAGCACTGTGGTCCCTTTCTGGAACATCTCTGAAGGGCAGTGATGAAGGGATCTCTTTCCAGTGGGCAGAACTTCAGGTAGTGCACCAGGTTGGGGACTTTGCTTAAAAGGACAGATTTCCTGGTATGCAATTACGTAACAATGCA
This sequence comes from Sapajus apella, assembly GCF_009761245.1. Classification (NCBI taxonomy): domain Eukaryota; kingdom Metazoa; phylum Chordata; class Mammalia; order Primates; family Cebidae; genus Sapajus; species Sapajus apella. The sequence goes on from NW_022436961.1 coordinate 1,226,035, forward strand.
TGAGCTGTATAAATGGTTTGGCTGGAAGATAAGGGATTTGGGGATTTGGAAGAAACATGACTGAAACATCACGACAGGCCAGGTGTGGTGGCTCATGCCTGTAATCCAAGCACTTTGGAGGCCAAGGCAAGTGGATCACCTGAGGTTGGGAGTTCAAGACCAGCCTGACCAACATGGTGAAACCCCATCTTTAAAAAAAAAAAAAAGAAAGAAAGAAACATCACAACAAAGGAATTTGGGAAAGAAGTTAATATAAAAAAGGTAATGTCAGATAAAATGTATAAAACTACACAGGACCATTATGGCCAATGATATGAGTGAGTTACAAACGAAGATTCTGGTTAATTTTGTACACTGGAGGTTCTAAAAACAGAAGAGAAATAACAACAAATAGCTAATTTACTAGTGGTTAATGTATGTTAGGCACTTTGCCAAACCCTGTATAGCATTTAATTCTCACAAGCCCTCAAGTCAGGGAGGTACCATTATTATCCTCTTATTACAACTTGAACTATTGGGAGACAGAGAGGTTAAGTAACTTGTTCAAAAATCACACAGCAAAGAAGCAAAGCCAGGATTTAAATTCTGACAGCCTGACCAGAAAACCTGTACCCTTAAGAGGTGCCTTCCCTAAAGAGTAAAGAAAGAAAAAGGTCTCATTTCTAGATGCTAGACCAAGTTTGTCCAACTTGCAGCCTGCAGGCCACATGCAGCCTAGGACAGCTTTGAAAGTGGCCCAACACAAATTCATAAACTTTTTGTTGTTGTTGTTTTGAGACAGATTCTGGCTCTGCCACCCATGCTGGAGCGCAGTGGCGCGATCACAGCTCACTGCAAACTCCGCCTCCCGGGTTCAAGTGATTCTCCTGCCTCAGCCTCCCGAGCATCCGCCACCACCCCCAGCTAATTTTTGTATTTTTAGGAGAGAAGGGATTTCACCATGTTGGCCAGATTGGTCTCAAACTACTGACCTCAGGTGATCTGCCCACCTCAGCCTCCCAAAGTGCTGGGATTACAGGCATGAGCCACCACACCTGGCCGTGTTAGTGTATTTTATGTGTGGTTCAATACAATTCTTCTTCCAATGTGCCCCAGGGAAGCCAAAAGATTGGACACCCTTGGCCAGGCTTAATGGCTCACGCCTGTAATCCCAGCACTTTGGGAGGCCAAGGCGGGCAAATCACAAGGTCAGGAGTTGGAGACCAGCTTGACAAACAGCGAAACCCTGTCTCTACTAAAAATAATTAGTTGAGTGTGGTGGCACAAGCCTGTAATGCCAGCTACTCGGGAGGCTGAGGCAGGAGAATAGCTTGAACTCTGGAGGGGGAGGTTGCAGTGACTGAGTTTGAGCTGCTGCACTCCAGCCTGGGTGACAAGAGCAAGACTCTGTCTCAAAAAAAAGATTGGACACTGTATGCTAGATATATATGGTGAAGAAAACCATGCTTATCATATATGACAGCAGTCTCTTTAAGGAAACAGTCTGGAAAACCAGGGCTTAAATAGGTTTTCAGACTCTTAAGAATAAGAAATGGTTACACATTTCTCTTTTTTTTTTCTTTCTTTTTTTTTTCCGTCAACGTTGGCTGGCATAACAAAATAGAAATGGTTACACATTTCTAATGTGCTGAATTCCAGCTTCCCCTGAGGACATATTTTAAATACTAGAAGCAATTTGGAGATGACTTCGTGAACTTATTTGCACAAATTTCAGGACACGTGGAAAATTTACAAATATTTGTGCAAAATTGAGTAACATTTAAGAAACTAATCTCCAAACACTACTCACCACTTCTTGGTGTAATTTTCTACCAAAGCTTCTGTTGATGCCTTTTCACTTAAAAGCTGCTGGCAGATGAACTATGCATCTGGGGACACAGAACTGGATCTTCTGCTCTGTACTGACTCCTCAGGGAAGATTCTCAAGGTTGAGCTGCAAGCTGTATGCCCTTGAACTTGCTTCTGATGTCTCTGCAGAATAGGTTCACAGCTATGAACAAGCATGAGTTTAGTTCAACCATAAATAGACACACACAAAACCCAGGCAAATAATTGCCCTTAGCCATCTTCAGTGCACTGCTGACTTAGTCTACATTTTTAGATCATGTCTAGAAAATGTTAAGTAAAAAAAAAATCCTCATTCACAAAGATGTTTCAGAGGCCAAAACATGTGGATGACAAATCCAAATTTCAACATCTACATCATCTTTTTTTTTCTTTGCTACTCCCCATCCTGTTACCTGCTTCCCCCACTGTATTCCCATCCTCTTCTCCCCACCGTCTCCTTTTCATTCTCTCTCCCCAAGTTTGTCTTTCCGGAAATCCCCTCTCCCTACCCCTCTTCCCCACTCTCTCTTCCCACCAATTTCTCCCAGGCCCTCCTCCCCCAACAACACTTTTTTCCCCCTGAGACAGAGTCTCCCTCTGTCGCCCAGGCTGGAGTTTGTTGGCACGATCTCAGCTCATTGCAACCTCTGCCTCCCAGGTTCAAGCAGTTCTCCTGCCTCAGCCTCCCGAGTAGCTGGGATTACAGAAATGCACCACAACACCCAGCTACTTTTTTTGTGCTTTTAGTAGAGATAGGGTTTCACTATATTGGCCAGGGTGGTCTAGAACTCCTGAGCTCAGGTGATCCACCTGCCTTGGCCTCCAAAGTGCTTGGATTCCAGGCGTGAGCCACCACGCTCGGCCTGTATGGCCATTTTTAAAAAGCTATTATTATTCTTAGCTGAAAAAAATTTGGTCAGGCAAGGTGATTCATGCCTGTAATCCCAGCACTTTGGGAGGCTGAGGCAGGAGGATCACAAAGTCAGGAGTTCGAGACCTGCCTGGCCAATATGGTGAAACCCGGTCTCTACTAAAAATATAAAAATTAGCCTGGTGTGGTGGTGGCCACCTGTAATCCCAGCTACTTGGGAGGCTGAGGCAGGAGAATCATTTGAACCTGGGAAAACAGAGGTTGCAGTGAGCTGAGATCACACCATTGCACTCCAGCCTGTGCGAGAGAGCGACACTCCATCTCAAAAGAAAAAAAAAAATTCATAGAAGACCTTCACAGCACTTTGGGAGGCCAAGGCAGGAGGATCACTTGAACGCAGGAGTTGGAGGCTACAATGAGCTATGATCACATCACTGCACGCCAGCCTACATTATCTTAAAACTTGAGGCCGGGCGCAGTGGCTCAAGTCTGTAATCCCAGCACTTTGGGAGGCCGAGGCGGGTGGATCACAAGGTCAAGAGATCAAGACCATCCTGGTCAACATGGTGAAACCCTGTCTCTACTAAAACTACAAAAAATTAGCTGGGCATGGTGGTGCGTGCCTGTAGTCCCAGCTACTCAGGAGGCTGAGGCAGGAGAATTGC
>NW_022436961.1:1229497-1234756 GCF_009761245.1 Sapajus apella
AAAAAAAAAAAAAAAAAAAAAAAAAAAAACTTGATATTTTGAGTTACTTAAGTTGTAAGTTGCTTCAGTATTGATCTGTATTCTTTTATATTTATATTTTTATTTTATTATTTCTTTTTTTAGAGACAGGGTATCAATCTGTTGCCCAGGCTGGAGTGCAGTGGCACAGTCATAACTCACTGCAGCCTTGAACTCCTGGGTTCAAGCAATCTTTCACCTTAGCCTCCTGATTAGCTAGCACTACAAGTGTGTGCCACCACACCTGGCTAATTACATTTTTTTTTTTTTTTGGTAGAGATGATTGTCTTGCTATGTTGCCCAGACTGGTCTTGATCTCCTGGCTTCAAGTGATCCTCCTGTCTCAGCTTCCCAAAGTGCTAGGATTACAGGTCCTTGTTTTGTATTTTAATTGAAATTAAAGTTTAAAATCCTTTTTTTTTTTTTTTTTTTTTGGATAAGGTTTCCCTTTTTTCCCCAGGCTGGAGTGCAGTGGCACTATTCCAGCTCACTGCAGCCTCCGCCTCCTGAGTTCAAGTGATTCTCCTGCCTCAGCCTCCAGAGTAGCTGGAACTACTCGCCTGGTCTCCTTTTTTTCTTAAGTACAGTTTTTCCTTCCATTTAAAAATACAAGTACAACCAGATGTGGTGGCTCACACCTGTAATCCCAGCACTTCGGGAGGCTGAGGTGGGTGTATCACTTGAAGTCAGGAGTTCAAGATCAGTCTGACCAACATGGAGAAACCTCATCTCTACTAAAAATACAAAATTAGCCAGGTGTGGTGGCACATGCCTGTAATCCCAGCTACTCAGGAGGCTGAGGCAGGAGAATCACTTGAACCTGGGAGGCAGAGGTTGTGGTGAGCTGAGATCTCACCACTGTACTCCAGCCTGGGCAACAAGAGCGAAACTCTGTCTCAAGAACAAAACAAATGAAAACAAAACATGTACAAATTTTTACTTATTAAACTTCATGTTTCAGCTTCTTAATTAAAACAAGTTAGTCTGAAACAAGCTGATTAAAAAACGGGCAAAAGGGGCTGGGCTCTGTGGCTCATGCCTGTAATCCCAGCGTGACTGGGAGGTTAAGGCAGGCGTATCACTAGGTCAAGAGATTCAGACCATCCTGGTAAACACGGTGAAACCCCATCTCTACTAAAAATACAAAAATTAGCCAGGCACAGTTGTGTGCACCTGTAGTCCCAGCTACTCCTGCAGAAGAATTGTTTGAACCTGGGAGGCGGAGGTTGCAGTGAGCTGAGATGGCGCCACTGCAGTCCAGTCTGGTGACAGAGCTAGAATCTGTCTCAAAAAAAAAAAAAAAGGCAAAAGACTTGAGTAGACATTTCTTCAAAAAGGATAAACAAATGGCCAATAAGCACAGGAAAAGCTGCTCAATATCACTAATCATTAGGGAAACGCAAACCAAAACCACAATGAGGTACTACCTTTCACCCAGTAGGATGCTTGCTATCAAAACATAGACAATAATACATGTTGGCAAAGAGGTAGAGAAATTGGAGCCCTTGTGCACTGCTGTAGAAAACAATAGGGCGGAGGACGATCCAAGATGGCCGTTTAGGAACAGCTCAGGATTGCAGCTCCCAGTGAAAGCGCAGAGGGTGGGTGGACGCCGCGTTTTTATTGCCCACAGGCTAGGAAACTTCCGGGCAGAGGTGCTCCACGGTCGCCAGCGCGGCTGTTGCGGCCAGCGCGGCTGTGCCGGCCAGCGCCGCTGCTCTGCCCCGCGCGGCTGCTTTGTCGGCGCCCCGGAGCCGCGGTTCTCCGTACAAAATACACCGGTCTGGGTGCCCTTTTGGCTGGCGATTGGAGCCACGGGAAGTCGCCCATTCGCCGGTTCAAAAAGGGGACTGAGCAGAGAACCAGGACAGTAGATTCCAGGGCAAAAAAAAAAAAAAAAAAGCGCCACAAACCTCAGTGCCGCTGTTTAAGCCAGCGCAGTGAGTGGCCGCAGGGGAAAACAAACAGACCCCGGCGCCTCTTCAACAGGCGACTGGAACACCAACTTAAAAAAGGCTCTGAGAGACCGGGCGCGGTGGCTCAAGCCTGTAATCCCAGCACTTTGGGAGGCCGAGGCGGGTGGATCACCAAGAGATCGAGACCATCCTGGTCAACATGGTGAAACCCCGTCTCTACTAAAAATACAAAAAATTAGCTGGGCATGGTGGCACGTGCCTGTAATCCCAGCTTCTCAGGAGGCTGAGGCAGGAGAATTGCCTGAACCCAGGAGACGGAGGTTGCGGTGAGCCGAGATCGCGCCATTGCACTCCAGCCTGGGTAACAAGAGCGAAACTCCCTCTCTCCAAAAAAAAAAAAAAAAAAAAAAAAGGCTCTGAGGCAGGGAGCCGGGCGATCAGGCTCGGCTGGTCCCACCCCCACAAAAGAACAGCAACCAGAAACTCTGGATTGAGAGTTTCACAGCAAGCGCAGCTGAACCCGGGACGGTCCAGCTCTGTCGGGGAGGGGCGTCCGCCATTACCGAGGCAGCCCGCCATTGCTGAGGCAGCCCGCCGTTGCCAACGCAACCCGCCATTGCTGAGGCAGCCCGCCGTTGCCAACGCAACCCGCCATTGCTGAGGCAGCCCGCCGTTGCCAAGGCAACCCGCCACAGCGGAGACTCCGCCCCAACAGAGGCGGGCCACCATCGCCAAAGCAGTTCTAACTACACCCATATAAACAGGACTGCAGGGAAGTTCACTCGGCAGCGGGGCGGAGCCCACAGCAGCTCAGCAAAGCTGCTATAGGCCGACAGTGACTAGGCGGCCTCCTTGCTGGGCTGGGCAGGTCTGAAGGGGAAAAAAAAAAAAAAAAAGAAGGCGGCAGCATAACGGAAACTCATAAATAAAGCCCCAAATCCCTGGGACAGAGCACCTGGGAACAAAAAGCAGTTTATGAGTTCTGCTGCAGCAGACCTAAAAGTACCTGCCCAGCAGCTCTGAATGAACAACAACAGAGCTCACAGCTCACCATTTGAGCTTCTATAAAGAAGAGACCGTCTCCTCAAGCAGCTCCCTGACCCCTATATATCCAAAAAGACACCCCATAAAAGAGAGATCAGATTGACACTAGGCGGGGATCCTTCTGGGACAAAGATAGCAGAAGAAGAAAACTGGTAACAACCCTTGCTGTTCAGCAGCTGCTGCAGGTGAACCCCAGGCAAGCAGGGCCCAGAGTGAACCTCAGCAGACCTACAGCAGAGGGTCCAGACTGTCAGAAGGAAAACCAAGAAACAGACCTCATCATCAACAAACAGAACGTCAATCTGAAAGATTTGATACCCAATCTGAAAGCCAGCAACTACAAAGTCGACAGGTGGATAAATCCTTAAAGATGGGAAGAAACCAGCGCAAAAAGGATGAAAACACCCGAAACCAGAACACCTCTCCTCCTAAAAGGGATCACAACTCCTCACCAGCAAGGGAACAAGGTTGGATGGAGAACGTGTGTGATGAAATGACAGAATCAGAATTCAGAAGGTGGGTAGTAAGAAACTTCTGTGAACTTAAAGAACACGTTCTAAGCAAATGCAAAGAAACTAAGAACCTTGAAAAAAGATTTGATGAAATGCTAACGAGAATGGACAAAATAGAAAGGAATATAAGTGAATTGATGGAGCTGAAAAACGCAACACGAGCACTTCGTGAAGCATGCACAAGTATCAACAGCCGAATTGACCAAGCAGAAGAAAGGATATCAGAGGTCGAAGATCAACTCAATGAAATAAAACGGGAAGGCAAGACTGGAGAAAAAAGGGTAAAAAGGGCCGGGCGCGGTGGCTCACGCCTATAATCCCAGCACTTTGGGAGGCTGAGGCGGGTGGATCACGAGGTCAAGAGATCGAGACCATCCTGGTCAACATGGTGAAACCCCGTCTCTACTAAAAATACAAAACATTAGCTGGGCATGGTGGCACGTGCCTGTAATCCCAGCTACTCAGGAGGCTGAGGCAGGAGAATTGCCTGAACCCAGGAGGCGGAGGTTGCGGTGAGCCGAGATCGTGCCATTGCACTCCAGCCTGGGTAACAAGAGGGAAACTCCGTCTCAAAAAAAAAAAAAAGGGTAAAAAGGAATGAACAAAGTCTCCAAGAAATGTGGGACTATGTGAAAAGACCTAATCTACGTTTGATAGGCGTACCCAAATGCGACGAAGAGAATGAATCCAAGCTGGAAAATACTCTTCAGGATATCATCCAGGTAAACTTCCCCAACCTAGCAAGGCAGGCAAACATTCAAGTCCAGGAAATACAGAGAACACCACAAAGATATTCCTCAAGAAGAGCAACCCCAAGGCACATAATCGTCAGATTCACCAGGGTCGAAATGAAGGAGAAAATACTAAGGGCAGCCAGAGAGAAAGGTCGGGTTACCCATAAAGGGAAGCCCATCAGACTCACAGCAGATCTCTCAGCAGAAACCCTACAAGCCAGAAGAGAGTGGGGGCCAATATTTAACATCCTTAAAGAAAAGAACTTTCAACCCAGAATCTCCTATCCAGCCAAACTAAGCTTCATAAGTGAAGGAAAAATAAAATCCTTTGGGAACATGCAAGTACTCAGAGATTTTGTCACCACCAGGCCAGCTCTACAAGAGCTCCTGAAAGAGGCTCTACACATATAAAGGAACAACAAGTACCAGCTCAACTAAAGGGCAAAACAGCCAGCTAGCACCAAAATGGCAGGATCAAATTCGCACATAACAATATTAACCCTAAATGTAAATGGACTACATGCCCCAATCAAAAGACACAGACTGGAAAATTGGATAAAAAGACAAAACCCATCAGTGTGCTGTATCCAGGAAACCCATCTCACATGCAAGGATACACAAAGGCTCAAAATAAAGGGATGGAGGAAGATTTACCAAGCAAATGGAGAGCAAAAAAAAGCAGGAGTTGCAATTCTCATCTCTGATAAATTAGACTTTAAAGCAACAAAGATCATAAGAGACAAAGAGGGACATTACATAATGGTAAAAGGATCAATGCAACAAGAAGAGCTAACGATCCTAAATATACATGCACCCAATACAGGAGCACCCAGATACATAAGGCAAGTTCTTAATGACTTACAAAGAGACTTAGACTCCCACACAATAATAGTGGGAGACTTTAACACCCCATTGTCAACATTAGACAGATCAACCAGACAGAAAATTAACAAGGATATCCAGGACTTGAACTCAGACCTGGACCAAGCAAACCTAATAGACATTTACAGAACTCTCCACCCCAAATCCACAGAA
>NW_022436961.1:1235156-1250913 GCF_009761245.1 Sapajus apella
CAATATCGTGAAAATGGCCATACTGCCCAAAGTAATTTACAGATTCAATGCTATCCCCATCAAGCTACCAATGACCTTCTTCGCAGAACTGGAAAAAACCACCTTAAACTTCATATGGAACCAAAAGAGAGCCCGCATAGCCAAGTCAATTCTAAGCAAAAAGAACAAAGCGGGGGGCATCACACTACCAGACTTCAAACTATACTACAAGGCTACAGTAATCAAAACAGCATGGTACTGGTACCAAAACAGAGATATACACCGATGGAACAGAACAGAGGTCTCGGAGGCAACACAACATATCTACAACCATCTGATCTTTGACAAACCAGACAAAAACAAGCAATGGGGAAAGGATTCCCTGTTCAATAAATGGTGTTGGGAAAGCTGGCTAGCCATGTGCAGAAAGCAGAAACTGGACCCCTTCCTGACACCTTACACTAAAATTAACTCCAGATGGATTAAAGACTTAAACATAAGACCTAACACCATAAAAACCCTAGAAGAAAATCTAGGCAAAACCATTCAGGACGTAGGTGTAGGCAAGGACTTCATGGCCAAAACACCAAAAGCATTGACAACAAAAGCCAAAATAGACAAATGGGACCTAATCAAACTCCACAGCTTCTGCACAGCAAAAGAAACAATCATTAGAGTGAATCAGCAGCCAACAGAATGGGAAAAAATTTTTGCAGTTTACCCATCTGACAAAGGGCTGATATCCAGAATTTACAAAGAACTAAAACAGATTTACAAGAAAAAAACTAACAAGCCCATTCAAAAGTGGGCAAAGGATATGAACAGACACTTTACAAAAGAAGACATACATGAGGCCAACAAACATATGAAAAAATGCTCATCATCACTGGTCATCAGAGAAATGCAAATCAAAACTACATTGAAATACCATCTCACTCCAGTTAGAATGGCGATCATTAAAAAATCTGGAGACAACAGATGCTGGAGAGGATGTGGAGAAATAGGAACACTTTTACACTGTTGGTGGGAGTGTAAATAAGTTCAACCATTGTGGAAGACAGTGTGGCGATTCCTCAAGGACATAGAAATAGAAATTCCATTTGACCCAGCAATCCCATTACTGGGTATATATCCAAAGGATTACAAATCGTTCTACTATAAGGACAGGTGCACACGAATGTTCATTGCAGCACTGTTTACAATAGCAAAAACCTGGAACCAACCCAAATGCCCATCGACGATAGACTGGATAGGGAAAATGTGGCACATATACACCATGGAATATTATGCAGCCATCAAAAACAATGAGTTTGGGTCCTTTGTAGGGACATGGATGAACCTGGAAACCATCATTCTCAGCAAACTGACAGAAGAGCAGAAGATCAAACACCGCATGTTCTCACTCATAGGCGGGTGTTGAACAATGAGAACACATGGACACAGGGAGGGGAGCACTACACACTGTGGTCAGTTTGGGGGAAATAGGGGAGGGACGGTGGGGGGTGGGAAGCTGGGGAGAGATAGCGCGGGGAGAGATGCCAGATGTAGGTGATAGGGAGGAGGGCAGCGGATCGCACTGCCACGTGTGTTCCTATGCAGCAATTTTGCATGTTCTTCACATGTACCCCAAAACCTAAAATGCAATAAAATAAATAAATGGGAAAAAAAAATTCTACAAACTATCAAATTCCTACAAACAATCTAAAATCCCCACAAAAATTACAGTGAGTCTCATTGAGCTCCCTTCAATCCATTCCATTTTATTTTTATAAGCACCATGTATGTATTTTTTATTTTTTTGTTGCATTTTGGGTTTTGGGGTACATGCGGGGAACATGCAGGATTGTTGCATGGGTACACACATGGCAGTGTGATTTGCTGCCTTCCTCCCCATCACCTATATCTGGCATTTCTCCCGGTGCTATCTCTTCCCAAAGCACCATGTATATTTATGTAATTAAACTGGTATGGAAATGCAAAGCAAGCCAAACAGCAAAACAAAGCAAAAGTTTTTTTTACTTCCGAAAAAAAAAAAAAAAAGAAAACAATAGGGCAGTGCCTCAGAACATTAAACAGAGAATTACCCTATGATAGAATCCAGTAAGTCCCCTTCTGAGTACATAAAAGAATCAAAAACTGAGACTTGGCCAGGCATGGTGGCTCAGGCCTATAATCCCAGAATTTGGGGAGGCAAGTGAATCACCTGAGGTCAGGAGTTCGAGACCAGCCTGACCAACATGGTGAAACCCTGTCTCTACTAAAACAAAACAAAACAAAACAAAATTAGCTGGGCGTGGTGGTGCATGCCTGTAATCCCAGCTACTTGGGAGACTGTGGCAGGAGAATTGCTTGAACCCGAGAGGCAGAGGTTGGAGTGAGCTGAGATTGAGCCATTGCACTCCAGCCTGGGCAACAAGAGTGAAACTCTGTCTTAAAAACAAACAAACAAACACAAAAACAAAAAAAAATGACCTAAAGTCAAAGAGATATTTACACATCCATTTTCATAGCAACAGTCTTCACAATAACCAAAAGGTGGGAGGAACCCAAGTGTTCAACAGATAAACGGATTATTGGATTCTCCAACCTTAAAAAGAAGGAAATCTAACAAATGCTGCAACACAGATGAAACTTGAGAACGTTTCACTAAATGAAATAAACCAGCCTCAAAAAGAAAAGCTGAGGGCAAACTTTGGCCCTTTATAAGAAGAAACATTTAAATAATTAGACTTGTCCAAGAATGTCAGGGACTGCTTTGTGAAGTAATGAGTTTGCCATCCCTGGAAGTAATAAAGAAGACCTTAAATGATCATTGGCTTGGAACGTTGTTGAAGGAATTCCTGGCTTGAGAGGAATGCTGTTCATGCTAAAACAAGGTGGTAGGTGGCAGGTAAGCTGGGGAGTGGGGAGCAGGGGCAGGGTTTGGTTGGAAAGAAGGGAATTTGCCTGGCGTTGTGGCTGACACTTGTAATCCCAGCACTTTGGGAGGGCAAGGTGGGTGGATCACGAGATCAGGAGATTGAGACCATCCTGGCTAACATGGTGAAACCTCTTCTTTACTAAAAATACACACACACAAAAAAAATTAGCGGGTGTGGTGGCATGCACCTGTAGTCCCAGCTACTCAGGAGGCTGAGGCAGCAGAATCGCTTCAATCTCGGAGGCAGAGGTTGTGGTGAGCTGAGATTGCACCACTGCATTCCAGTCTGGGCAACAGAGCCAGGCTCTGTCTCAAAAAAAAAACAAAGAAAGGGAAGGAAGGAAGGAAGGAAGGAGGGAGGGAGGGAGGGAGGGAAGGAAGGAGGGAGGGAGGGAGGGAGGGAGGAAGAAAGGGAGGGAGGGAGGGAGGGAGGAAGGAAGGAAGGAAGGAAGGAAGGAAGGAAGGAAGGAAGGAGGAAAATCGGTCACTTTATAAACTGCTATGGCCAAACTTTAAGCTCCAGGATGCTCAGTGTCTTCCTGTATGTTGTTGATCCAGGACCTTCCCTCTTGATAAAATACTGCAGTCTCTGGGGACCCTAGGCATCCCTGAGGTCCCTGAGGCTTTGGTTTCTGGTTGGCCTCAAGGTATTTGTGGTTTTGATTTTCCCCAATTTTTTATTTTTCTTTTTCTGTTTTTCCTTTTTTAGAGACAGGGTCTCTTTCTGTCACCCAGGCTGGCATGCGGTGGCAGAATTTTACTCACTGCAACCTCTGCTTTCCTGGCTCAAACTGTCAGGCATGTCGCTCATGTTAAGAGACCACCAGGCAGGCTTTGTGTGGGCAATGAGGCCATTTTATTTTGCACTTGGGTGCAAGTGGGCCAAGTCTGAGAAAGGAGTTAGGTGAGGGGAGTAGGAAAGGGTCTGGTTATATAGGTTTGGGCAAATGGTCAGTTAAAGGCGGTAATCTATTTTGGGGAGGGGAAGGGCATCATGGGATGCATGGTCACAAGGGTAGGGGTTATCTATTACAAACAGGCATGATCATAAGGGTGGAGGTTATCAGTGGCAAACAGAGGGGAGGGTGAGGTAAATTACATAGTTACAGGGTTGGGAGTCTTGAGAAACCTAATGTCTAGGGGGGAAATTTTCACAAGGCTGAACAGGAACAATGGTGGAATGTTGCAGGGGAAGAGCAATCAGTTGAGGCAGGAGCTAGTTGTCTCACTTCTCTTTGTGGCCATCAAGTTACTTCAGACTTTCTGGCTCCTGGAGACCATCAAAGGTGTATGTACAGGTCACCAAGGCTATAATGACCAGGCTTGGACTTGGAGGCCTGACACAAACAATCCTCAAATCTCAGCCTCTCGGGTAGCTGGCCCCACAGGCACACATCTGGTAGAGACAGGATTTCACCATGTTGCCCAGGCTGGTCTCGAACTCCTGGGTTCAAGCGATCTGCTTGCCTGCACCTCCGTGCTGGGATTGCAGCATGAGCCACTGTGCCCACCAACTGTGATTTTTTTTTTTTTTTTTTTTTTTTTTGGTGGTGGTTGTTTTGTTTCTTGAGATGGAGTCTCACTCTGTTGCCCAGGCTGGAGTGCAGTGCTCTGATCTTGGCTCACTGCAACCTCCACCTCCTGGGTTTAAGCAATTATCCTGCCTCAGGCTCCTGAGTTGCTGGGATTAAAGGTGTCCACCACTACGCCCAGCTAATTTTTGTATTTTTAGTAGAGACGGGGTTTCATCATGCTGGCCAGGATAGTCTCGATCTCCTGACCTTGTGATCCACCCGCCTCAGCCTTCCGAAGTGCCAGTATTATAGGCATGAGCCACCATGCCCGGCCAACTGCGATGTTTTCAACATGGGCCTCAACAGAAGGGCATTATGATTTCAGCAGGAGGAAGTCTTGCCCAGTTCTTCCTGTGTGGATATTAATCATTCTTTCTGGCTGCCCCACATCTGAGTCTCCTGTTTATATTTGGAGAATCTCTCTGCTATGAGTACTGGCCAGAGACCAAGCCTGCTTGATACTCTAAAGACCAAAAACGCCAGATGTGTGTTTCCCACCTTTGTGGCAAGGGCATTAGTACCCACGATAGTCTTTGTATGGGCAGCTAATAATGCACAAAGGTGAGAGACAGTCTCCAGCAGGGTTTACAACCCAGCAAGACAGAGTTCTGGTCAGTATTGGCTGGGACACTGGAGCAGCAGGGAGGACAGGGCTGTTGGTAGTAGGAGCAGCAGCATCCTTGCCTTGGAGGGGTAGGGTGGTGGGGGCTGGGGTGGTGGTGCTGGAGTGATGTCCACGCTGTAGCATTTTTCTGCATGATTTTGGGCATTCATCTGGCTTCTTGACCTCAACTTGGTTCTTCAGTCCTCTCAATGATTCTTTACCACATTAAATGTTTAATGAATTATTATACTATTTCATACCACTCATTATGAAAGAAAAAAATATTACCAATTTAATAATAATAAAATGCCTTATTACCAGGAGTTTTTAAATATACAGTCATTGCAAGTATTTTTTAGGCTTATTTAGATGTAAGGCCTTATTCTATATCACTTGTGGAAACATAAAAATATCAAAATAGGCTGGGCGTGGTGGCTCATGCCTGTAATCCCAGCACTTTGGGAGGTTGAGACAGGTGGGTCACCTGAGGTCAGGAGTCTGAGGCTAGTTTGGCCAAGATGGTGAAACCTCATCTCTACTAAAACTATAAAAATTAGCTGGGCGTAATGGCAGGTGCCTGTAATCCCAGCTACTTCAGAGGCTGAGGCAGGAGAGTCGCTTGAACCTGGGAGGTGGAGGTTGCAGTGAACCCAGATTGTGCCATTGCATTCTATCCTGGGTGACAAGAGCAAAAATCCATCTAAAAAATATATATATATATTTATATATATATTTCTATTATATTATTATATATTATATTATATATATTATTTATATATATTATATATTATATATAATTAATATTATATATATTTATTTTTATATATTTATATATTTATTTATTAATATTTATATATATTCTAATTACCCTGATCTGATCACTATACATTGTATGTATTGAAACATTACCACCTGGCCTCCGTGGCTCATGCCTTTAATCCTATCACTTTGGGAGGCCAAAGGCAGGGGGATCACCTGAGGTCAGGAGTTTGAGACCAGCCTAAACAACATGGTGAAACACTGTCTCTACTAAAAATACAAAAATTAGCCAGGTGTGGTGGCAGGCACCTGTAATCCCAGCTACTCGGGAGGCTGAAGCAGGAGAGGTTGCAGTGAGCCAAGACAGCACCACTGCACTCAGCCCCGGCGACAGTGTGAGACTCCATCTCAAAAAAAAAAAGTCCCTGACAGACATTTTTTCCCTATACTGAAGTGAGCCTAACAGACTCCATCTTAGATGTGAGCCGGACAAACTCCATCTTAGCCTCTCCCTCCCTGTCATTTTTCTTTTGGGTGCACAGCTGGGTCACACTGTACTCAGAAACTTGTAACCATTGTAACTACATCCTGCTTGGCAAGTCTACTTGCTATTGTGAATACCCCCCTTGGTGACTGATCGTATGGAAAGCACCCCCTGCTACTCTCCTTGATGATTGTATGAAAATACCCTTGGTGACCAGCAACTATGGGAACCTCCTGCCTCCCGGTTACCAGCTTCCTCCTACTAACCTGCTTCTTCTGCTTCTGTAAAATTCCGCTTGGCCACCCCCTTCTCTAAGCAAGGTATAAAAAGGAATCAAGCCCCTTCATCAGGCTGAGAGATTGTTGAGCATGAGCTGACTCTCGGTTGCCGGCAAGAAAGGACTCCTGATTCAATCTTAGAGTATGGCGTTTTTTCCTTACAACTCGCTTGGTTACAACAATACAATATTGTTCTCAGTGTTATTAAGAGCTCAGATGATGCAGCATTTATTAAAAGAGTGTTCTGAGCCTGGGCAACACAGGAAAACTCCATCACTACAAAAAAAAAATTTTTTTTTTAAATTTCCTGAGCATGGTGCATACCTGTAGTACCAGCTACTTGGGAGGCTGAGGCAGGAAGACTGATTGAGTCCAGGAAGTTGAGGCCACAGTGAGCTATGATTGCTCCACTGCACTCTAGCCTTGGCCACAGAGTGAGACCCTCTAAAAACAAACAAATAAATAAATAATAAAATAATGCTCTATTATTGTCTCTTAAAGTTTCTTCCAAGTCCCTGATAGCAGCTATTTAAGCTGTGATGGGAACACTTTCTTGATCTTACCATAAGGTGTTAAGATGTGCAGACAAAATCCAGGACTCATGTTCCTTTCTCAAATGGACCTGAAAATGGCTTCTTGGCAGAGCCATGTGGGGCTGCAGTCTTCCATCCTGCCAATGGGAAAATCAACCAAGTTCACATACATTGATAGCATATGGCAACTGTCATGACTGTACCTGGCCAACAGCAGTGACAAGGCGTCATCTATTGGAAGATGCTTCTGATTCCAAAAGATGTTAAAAGTGCAAAAAAAAAAAAAAATGTGTGTGTTTAAGAATTAATGAAATATGGGCATTTCTTCATGTGTGTAAGTTACCTAGAACTGATTTCTCTTCACCAAGAACCTTGACTGGTACACTTCCGAACTTTCACATTTAAATTAAACATTCAGAATCTGTAGGATCCTAAAATTGAACTCATTTTGGGGCTAGGTGCTCAGGAGGCTCTACAGTGTGCCCACCCCATTCCTTCTCCATTCTACCATCTAAGGTCGGGGACTCCTGGTTGTCAACTGGGTCCCTTTTTCCATCTCGAGGGGACCCTGTGGAGCTGGATCACTGCTCAGCTTGCTCAGACAGATGCATCAAATGGCCCTGCCAGCTGACAAGGCACAGGGGATTTGGGCTTCTTGCCTACATTCACATCTAGGAAATTTTCAATAATTGATCAACTTCCGGCTTGGGACAATTGCTGGATACTGAGTGATGACCATTGGCTAGTTCCTCTGTCACTTTTTATTTGAAACTCTCTTTCCTGACTTTTGGAACGTCTATTTTTCACGGATGTCCAGAAAAATCACTACTCAAGTTTCTCTTGGGGACCTGATGGCGGCACTAGGTCAGAGTAAGTCATTTGGAGGGCCAAGTGTCTTATGTCTATCATCTAATACAAAATGCCTAGAGGATTAGTACTTGCTCATCCCGGGACTGCTGGCTGTGCTGATATGATATAGGATGCTGATGATCTAAGGGAAGGCTGTTTAATGCTTTACCAATATACTTACAGTGAAGTCATTTGATAGTTCTCACCAATAAAAAGACAACCACACAGAATGTAATTAATGCATACACACTGGATGAGATAACTCATTTTTGCTGTCATTTTATCCTAAGAGAGATCTAGACAACAGCTTCTGATTAGAAGAGTTTCATGATACTTCTCCATGGGTCAAGATTTGTAAGTAAGCCCTTCGCTCATTTATTAATCTCCTAGAAATACATGGCCTGTGAGTTTCCAGATAAATATTATTCTTCATATATACCTCATGGTCCCAGTAATGGGTGGATCTCTGACCTTTTTGCATGAAGGACTCACAGAGAGAGGCTAACGAACTTACCCAAGGTCTCACAGCTATCAAATGGTATAGATGGGATTTGAATGTGGGCTCCAAATGTCAAATTTCCTCATTTTTTTTTGAGACAGTGTCTCTGTCACCAGGCTGGAGTGCAGTGGCGCAATCTTGGGTCACTGCAACCTCCGCCTCCCAGGTTCAAGCGATTTTCCTGCCTCAGCCTCCCAGGTAGCTGGTGCTTTAGGCACACATCACCATGCCCAGTTAATTTTTTTTTTTTTTTCGAGACGGAGTTTTGCTCTTGGTTCCCAGGCTGGAGTGCAATGGTGCCATATCAGCTCACCGCAACCTCCGCCTCCTGGGTTCAAGCAATCCTCCTGCCTCAGCCTCCAGTAGCTGGGATTACCGGCATGTGCCACCATGCCCAGCTGATTTTGTATTTTTAGTAGAGATGGGGTTTCTCCATATTGCTCAGGCTTGTCTCAAACTCCCAACCTCAGGTGATCCACACGCCTTGGCCTCCGAAAGTGCTGGGATTACAGGCATGAGTCACTGCACCTGGCCAATTTTTTTTGTCTATTTAGTAGAGACAGGATTTCAGTATGTTGGCCAGGATGGTCTTGATCCCCTGACCTCATGATCCGCCCGCCTCAGCCTCCCAAAGTTCTGGGATTACAGGTGTGAGCCACTGCACCCAGCCTCTTGATTCTTATAAATGCCATCAGCTGCCCGCTGCCTCTTATTTTTTGCAAAAAAAAGTATAACATAATCTCTTATACTTTACAGCATTTCCTGATTCCAAGCCTAGATGTTGCTGAAATGTTGATATTACACAAAGCACGTAAATGACCATTCAGAACAGCATGAGATTAGAGGCCATAGTAAGTGGTTTTGACAAGTCGAATGGCCTGTTTTATGCCTTCTTGCCTTTGATGGGCTCTCCAGCAACAGGGCAATGCCTCTGACCTTTGTGGTCTCCCAATGGACCTGACTATCCCCTCCTCTGTGCTCCCCTGAACTCTGCGGAGACTTTTTGTCAGACTACCTATAGTATGTTACTGAACTCAGTTATTTATCAAGTTTCTCTACAAAACCTGATACTTGAATATAAGGTCAAGTCTTATTCACCTTACTCCCCTACCAGAGAGCACAGCACGCAATAGGCATTCAACAGTTAAACTGTACAGAAAAGGTAACCAACACATGGAAATAAGGCAAAGGATGACTGCATGTCCCTTCCATGCTGTGGGGAACGCTCCCGTGTGAAGCCCCCACAGTGTTGGGCCTCACTGTGCGTGAGCTTGATCCCGGACAGTTTCCTGCTGGAGGCAGTTGAGCTATGGGGAAGTAGGAACGGAAAGAATAAGAATAATGTCAGCCTCTATTTCTGACTACAGTGACCCCGGGTAATGGATGTGTGTGCTCTTTCGGTTCCTGTTGAGGAGTGGGTTTTATGACTCTGTTTACCAAGTTAAGTATAGCCTTTTGAGGACCAGATGATATTCCTATACTCAGATAAAGATTTATGGCTTAGCCTGTGACATTTATAGATTGTTATCCTTGTGACCACATGTTCTGTTAACAATGATAGAGTCTATCACCTGCTTACCTTTTATGACTCGTGATTATGTACCCCCTCTGCTGACATTTGCTTTTTGCAACTTTCTGTGCTTTTTGCAACTTTCTGTTCCCCTTATCATATAGCTTACATAATGTGCACTGACGTCAATCCTTATAATCTAAAGGTATATATTGGAACCCTGGACACAAATAAACTTGCTGCATAGGCATTGCCTATTCAGTCCTCCAGACCCCAGCTTTCTGTCTCTCTTATTTTCTGCGCACCCCCTCTTCCAGGCTGGGGCCCTCTCGCTGGCCGAGACTCCCCGGCGGGCTCCCCGTCACCCACACCATGCCATGCCAGAGCGCATCTAATGGGCCCCTTCAAAGACTGTTAAGTTCTCTAAGAAACTGTACCTTTTGTTTAATTTGCTATTTACTTTTGAGATCCAGGACTAAGAGTCTTTGAAGTTGCACGCTAACTGGCAGATTTTTGTGAGTATGGATGCATACAATTTCTGTTCCGTAAAAGAGGTAACTCCAAAGGCTGCAGTTTTAGCACACGCAGGATATTAATCTGTTTTGTCAAATGGAGCCACTGTATTCCAACATGCCTTTCAAACACTCTGAACCAGCTTTATCATCCTGCTGGTTCCCTCAGGAACAAGTTAAAAAATCTTTGACATAGGCTCACTTTATATTCATGTGAAAGTAATGCTTTAATTAAAAAAAAAAAATTAGCCCAGGCAACATAGCAAGTCCCCATCTCTCTGAAAAATAAAACTTAGCCAAGCATGGTGGTGCACGCCTATAGTCACAGCTACTTGGGAGGCTGAGGTGGGAGGACTGACTGCTTGAGCCTAGGAGTTTGAGGCTGCAGTGAGCTATGATTATGCCACTTCACTCCAGCCTGGGCAACAGAGACCCTCTCTCTAAAATAAATAAATAAATAATAAAAAATATACAATTTGACAGGTGTTTTTTTGAGTTTTGGAGGCCCCACCATAATGTTCACGTGGATTTTATCTGTCAGAATCAATAAACTGTGGTGCCCAAGAAATGAACGTCATGGGTTGTTTTAGCTCTGGGCACATCTTTCTTTAGCTCCAGAATGAATCTCAAGTGGAAATAGAACTTGTCCTTCATTGAGTCTCTGATTTTTCCTCCCTTTTTTTTTTTTCTCTCGGATTCGATGATTTTTAGTTTGTTTATAGCTCTTGGTGAAGTCTGTCAGTCCTTTAATGATTTGGGCTCTGAGCCTTTCCACAGCTGGGTCCAGGGACTGGTGTATCATGGACCACTGTATATTAGCCTTTGTGAGTACGAAGAGAACATTCTACGTTTATGTAACTACACTTTGGACGTGGCAAAGTATTCCTCATTGGCAGCAGCAATATCTGACAATCTATTTTATGTTCTGACCATTTGGTAATCTCTGTTGAGATGCTGGTATCTATTCTTTGTTGGGTAAAAGATAACAGAGAATCCGTTTTTGTTTATTTGTTCACCTATTTGTGACTCTAAATTAATTATGAAGATACTTTGTCATTTGGACTGATTAGTTTTTGTTTCTTAACTCATTTATTTATTTATTTATTTATTTTTTGAAGACAGGATCTGGCTCTGTCACAGAAGCTGGAGTGCGGTGGTGTGATCTCCTCTCACTGCAGCCTCTGCCTCCTAGGCTCAAGTGATCCTCTCATCTCAGCCTCCCAAGGAGCTGGGACTATAGACAAGCCACGACATGTGGTAATTTTTTTTTTTTTTTTTTTTACTTTTGTAGAGACAGGGTCTTGCTATGTTGCCCAGGCTGTTTTCAAACTCCTGACCTCAGGTGATCCTCCTGCCTCAGCCTCCCAAAGTGCTGGAATTCCAGGCATGAGCCAGCATGCCCAGCCCCTCTTTGTTTACTTCTGATCCAAGACTGAGGCTGTAAAATTGAAGCTGTGATCACTCTGGGTGTTTGCTATAATTGAGAAAAGTCCTTACTTTATGTGTGTGTGAAATAATTTCCTACCTCTGAAACGTATTCAGAAATTAGATGATGGCCTCTTAAAATTGGAGTTCTGGCTGGGCGCGGTGGCTCATGCCTGTAACCCCAGTACTTTGGGAGGCCATGGCAGGTGGATCACTAGAGGTTAGGAGTTGAGACCAGCCTGGCCAACATGGCAAAACCTGGTCTCTACTAAAAGCACAAAAATTTGCCAGGTGTGGTGGCACATGCCTGTCACCCCAGCTACTTGGAAGGCTGAGGCAGAAGACTCACTTGAACCCAGGAAGTGGAGGTTGCAGTGTTCAGAGACTGCCCCACTGCACTCCAGCCTGGGTGACAAAGTGAGACTCTGTCTCAAAAAAACAAAAAAAGTCGTTTTAAAACAATGCATTTAAAATGCTTTATGAAATACCTAATGAATGAATCTAACCACAAACATTCAAGGTCCCTACAGAGAAACTTATAAACCTTTATTCACGATGACCTAAATAAATTATATTTGTGGGCCGGGTGCAGTGGCTCACGCCTATAATCCCAACACTTTGGGAGGCTGAGGCGGGTGGATCATGAGGTCAAGAGATCGAGACCATCCTGGTCAACATGGTGAAACCCCGTCTCTACCAAAAATACAAAAATTAGCTGGGCATGGTGGCGCGCACCTGTAGTCCCAGCTACTCGGGAGGCTGAGGCAGGAGAACTGCTTGAACCCAGGAGGTGGAGATTGCGGTGAGCCGAGATCTGCCACTGCACTCCAGCCTGGGTAACAAGAGCGAAACTCCGTCTCAAAAAAAAAAAAAAATTGTATTTGTGTATAGGAAACCTCAAGAGCAAAACTTCTCAAGTGGATTTCTATGGCCCGTGCAGACTGAGTCCACCAGGATCATAAAATCATAGAGATAGCATTACAGACCCACCGGAACTACAAAAATCCAAAAATCAGACAATAGCAAGTGGAGATGAGGATGTGGAGCTGTGGGAACTTTTATGCACTGATGGTCAGAGACTAAATTGCTACAACTATTTTGGAACACAACTTAGAAATGACAAGAAAAACTTTGAGATGTGTTTATGACAAAGCAATTGCTTTAGTTCTGTCTACCTAAGAAATCCAACACTTGCAAAAGGAGACGTATTGTGGAATGTTCAGAGAAGCAGTGTTGATATTAGTAAAAAATTAGAAGCTATCTAAATGCCCACCAAAACAAGTATGGCTGGGCATGGTGGCTCATGCCTATAATCTCAGCAGGGAGGCCAAGGAGAGAGGAGTTCTTGAGCCTGGGAGTTTGCAACCAGCCTGGGAAACATAGTGAGACCCCATTTCTACCAAATTAAAAAAAAAAAAAAAAAAAGCCAGGTGTGGTGGTGCAAGTCCCAACCACTTGGGAGGCTGAGGTGGGAGAGCTCTTGAGCCTGGGAGGTCGCGGCTGCAGTGAGCTATGGTGTGCCTCTGCACTTTCAGCGTAGGCCACATAACCAGATCCTTCTCAGAGGAAAAAAAAAAAAAAAATGAGCAGGAACAAATAAATGATGGCAGCTCCATAAAGAGAATTCTAGATAGCAGTGAAAATTACTATACTGACAAATAATGACTTTCATAAACATACTGTTGGTTTTGAAAGTAACCTACAGAAGATTCCATATAATTATACATTTATATACATTTTATGCAAACCAATACCAGTGTTGCTTAGTGCTACAAACATATGGAGAACAATTATAAACAAATGTATCGGGATGATAATTCTTATCGGGATGATAATTCTAAGTACTGGATACTTTTGATTAGGAGGGAGGTGCAATTAGGGAAGGTATGCAGGAGATTCCAGACTTCACTGATAATATTTTATTTCTTGGCCAGGCGAGAGGTGGCTCACACTTGTAATTCCAGCACTTTGGGAAGCTGAGGTGGGCGGTTCGCTTGAGGTCAGGTGTTCGAGACCAGCCTGGCTAACATGGCGAACTCTCATCTCTACCAAAAATATCAAAATTAGCCGGGCATGGTGGCATGAGCCTATATTTCAGCTACTCAGGAAGCTGAGGCAGGAGAATCGCTTGAACCCGGGAGGTGGAGGTTGTAGTGAGCCGCGATTGGTGAAACCCACCTCTACTAAAACTCCAGCCTCCTGGGCAACAGAGTGGGACTCCATCTCAAAAACAAAACAAAAGAAACAAACAAAAAACACCACAAATGTCAATGAGCTTAAGAAATAATTTTCTCTGTCACCAAGGCTGGAGTGCAGTGGCGCGATCTCAGCACACTGCAGCCTCCGCCTCCCAAGAGTTCAAACGATTCACCTGCCTCAGCCTCCCGAGTAGCTTAGATTACAGACGTGCATCACCAGGCTAATTTTTAAATATTATTTTAACAACTTCTAATATACCACATCTTATTCAGAATTTTTAAATTGCATGCGATAGCCAGTAGAGGGCAGGGGAAGCTTTGTATTTGCTCTGTCTGACAAATAACACCTTTTTCCCCGAATCACATAAACCTAAGACCTTCTTTAAAGTCACTGATCACGTCACTTTCCAAAATAAAATGAATTAGCTAAAACCATTGCTTTATTTGTTCATGCATATTTGCATTTTGGTATTTAGCGTTCCTAATAGTAACACTGTGATCTTTTGAAATGTTATGAACTTTCCAGCCGGGCAACTCTGGCTTTTATTCCCCTGGTGCCCCTACTGCAGTGCTTCTGTGAAGCAGGTTGCCACTGCAGGTTCCGACAACAGAGCTACCGCAGGTGTTCAGGAAAAATCTGCAGCCATCTCATCCCTGAGTTCCCTCCCATCTCGCTCTCCTTAGATGTAGACGGCACATTGCTGAAATCTGCTTTCACACTCACTCCCAAGAATGTCCTTCTTTTCTGTCGGGGCCGGGGGGCAGGGATAGGGGTGGCAAATGCCACAAAAATTAAACATTTATTTTACTTCGGTATGTAAAGTAACTAAGCAATACAGACTAGCTCAGCAAAATGATCTGTCTGCATATTTTCCCAAATAAAACAGCAACTTAAGACATCTACGGCCAGGCGAAGTGGCTCACATCTGTAATCCCAGCCCGAGGCGGGCGGATCACAAGATCAGGAGTTCAAGACCAGACTGGCCAACATGATGAAACCCCATCTCTACTAAAAAATACAAAAATTAGCTGGGCATGGTAGCTCGAGCCTGTAATCCCAGCTACTTGGGAGGCTGAGGTAGGAGAATTGCTTAAACCGGGACCCAGGAGACGGAGGTTACAGTGAGCTGACATCGCATCACTGCACTCCAGCCTGGGCTACAGAGCAAGACTCCAAAAAATAAAATAAAATAAAATAAAAGATAAAAAGATGTCTTCTATTTTCTGCTTACAGCAGAATTAGAAAATTATTGCAGGCTGGGCGCAGTGGCTCATACCTGTAATCCCAGCATTTTGGGAGGCCTAGGCGAGTGGATCATTTGAGGTCAGCAGCTTGAGACCAGCCTGGCCAACATGGCGAAAACCCATCTCTGCTAAAATAGAAAAATTAGCCAGGGATGGTGGCACATGCCTGTAGTCCCAGCTGCTGAGAGGCTGAGGTATGACAATGGCTTGAACCCGGGAGGCAGAGGCTGCAGTGAGCCGAGATGGCGCCATTGCGCTCCAGCCTGGGCCACAGAGCAAAACTCTGTCTCGAAAGAAAGAAGAAAGAAAAAGAAAGAAAGAAAGAAAAAGAAAGAAAGAAAGAAAGAAGAAAGAAAGAGAGAGAGAGAGAGAGAGAGAGAGAGAGAGA
>NW_022436961.1:1251013-1335753 GCF_009761245.1 Sapajus apella
AGAAAGAAGGAAAGAAAGAAAGAAAGAAAGAAAGAGAAAGAAAGAAAAGGAAGGAAGGAAGGAAGGAACTCTGTCTCAAAAGAAAGAAAGAAAGAAAAGAAAGGAAGGAAGGAAGGAAAGAAAGAGAAAGAAAGAAAGAAGGAAGGAAGGAAGGAAGGAAGGAAGGAAGGAGGGAAGGAAAAGAAAGAAAAAGAAAGAAAGAAAGAGAGAGAAAGAAAGAAAAGAAAATTATTGCTGGTCATGGTCTGAATCTGGCCAGTGGACGTATTTTGTCGGGCTACCGCCATTTGAAGTGTTTTTTTAATTGGCCAAAATTAAAATTCAGGAGAGATCACATAGAATTAAGGTTTTAGGTCTCTCAAAAAACCAGATATTCTGGCAACACCCTTCCATGCGGCCCAGTGAGCGGAGATGGAGCCGGGCTGGCCCTGCCTCTGGAAGGGGAGTGTGCGGCAGTCTCGCCCAGGCCTCGCACTCCTGGCTGGCCGTTGTTTTGCCCTGACAAAGACTCTCTCCTTACCCACACTTTGGCCAGGCTCCTCTGAGCCCTTTCTCCACGTCGGCCTAGCAAGCGTTGAGCAAAACACTGACCCAGTTTCCAGCAGCCCAAAGCCACTTCTCTAGAATGACCCCAGAGGAAAAGTGCCTGCCTGAGAAAACTCAAGCTGCCAAAAGAATGGCTGTCTCCCAACGTCCGTGGGACACAGTGGCCTAATTTGGGTTAAGACCAAGCCCTCCTTCCTGTTTTTCATAACTTCACTTCCCTCATTCTAATGTGCCCCTGCTCACTCACTTCACTTCTTCCTCATTCTCTCTTTAAAACTCCCAGTCGACTGAACACGGTGGCTCATGCTTGTAATTCCAGCATTTTGGGAGCCCGAGGCTGGTGCATCATAAGGTCAAGAGAGCGAGATCATCCTGGCCAACACAGTGAAACCCGCCTCTACTAAAAATACGAAAAAATTAGCAGGGTGTGGTGGCGGCCGCCTGAAGTCCCAGCTACTCAGGAGTCTGAGGCAGGAGATTCGCTTGAACCCGGGAGGCGGAGGTTGCAGTGAGCCGAGATCGCGCCACTGTACTCCAGCCTGGTGACAGAGTGAGACTCTGTCTCAAACAAAACAAAACCCTCCCAATCACCTCTGTGCAAATCGAGGTTGAGCTCAATCCACGCTAGACTCTGTTACCGAAACGTCAGGGGTTCAGTCTCGTCCTGCGGGTTGCTGCACAGAAAGCCAATGACTGAGTCGACCCAGTACTGCCAAGGAAGAAGGTTTAATCCAGTGCTGCAACCGAGGAAGCGGAGGCTCAGTCTCAAATCCATCTCCCTCACCCACTAAACCTAGGGGTTTCCACAGCAGGGAAGGAATGTAGCAATGTGTAAGAAAACAGGAACTCGGGAGGGGCAAGGAAGCAGTCATGATGAGTGAGTGGTGGGGCATTCTTACTGTCAGGATGTGGTGATCTGGTGAGTTTCAGTTCCCTGATAACTTTTTCTGAATAGCCTGAAAGTCCATTCCTGAAGAAGGAACTCAGATAAAACAAACCTAAGCTTCAAGCTTTAAGACCAGAAGGGTCAATTTCTATGTCCATCCAAAAAAACTATATATGGGATTGTTGGGTGGGTGTCATCTTCCCTGTGTGCGCTCTCTATTCCGCAAGCAGCAGCCCACTCCTCATTAAAATCTGTCCTGGCCACTTTAACTGGGGTCTGCGTTGGTTCGTCCTTGGCAGTCCTTGCCTGGAGCAACAAGCTTAAACTCCACCCTCCCCCACCCCCATGCACTTCTCTCAGGCACCTTGAGGGCTACAGACAGCCCCTGGGGGAGCTGGGACTCTAAGTGTGCAATTGTCCTTCTTCCTTCCTTCCTTCCTTCTGCTCTCAACAACACAAGCAATTCAAGGATACGAGATTAGTATTTTCAACCATCTGCAGTTTTTTTTTTTTTTTTGGCCGGGCACATGCCTGGAATCCCAGCACCAGCACTTTGGGAGGCCAAGAGGGGAGGATTACTTGAGCTCACAAGTTTGAGACCAGCTGGGGCAAAATTACCTAGGCTCAGTGGCATGCATCTGCAGTCCGAGCTACTGGGGAGGCTGGAGGATCCCTTAAGCTTTGGAGATTGAGGCTGCAGTGAGCTATGATCACCCCACTGCACTCCAGCCTGGACAACAGAGCAAGACTGTCTCAAATAAATAAATAAAAATAAAAATCTTAAATTAAAATAAAACCTTAATTATAATATTGATTTTTTTTAACATAGCCAGAGAGAAGAGTGTAATGTAGTTTTCTTCCTTCCTAAGATATATCACTCATGAGCTTCAAAAGCTTGGATTTCCTATATTGTTTTCTTCTGCGAATCTTTGAGTAAATTCCTCATGGGGAATGTCATAAATTCCTTACGTTTGCTGGAAAAGGGCATCGTATAAAGAAATGTATTATTTTTTCACATAGGTATAATACCTAAAAACTGTGATATTATAGAGAGGTAAATTTTTATCATTAATATATAGGATATTTACAGAAAAGGTATAAAGTATTTGTACTATTTTGCATAATTTCAAAGTAACCCCTTGTCCATTTTTCTTTAAAAAGCAATCCATAAGTTTATATAAATCTTCATTTTTCAAAAATTTATGGCTCAGGAGCGTTGGATGTTGAAAGTGGCCCGTGACTGAATTTTTGCATTAGCAGCAAGCTCACCTAACAGTTTTAGATAAATACTACTAGGTTCTTTTTCAGTTATCCATCCAAATCTATGCCAAAAGATGTGTTTATAAACACACTTAAGTGTCAGTACTTTTTTTTTTTTTTTTAGAGATGTGGTCTTGCTTTGTCACCTAGGCTGGACTATAGTGGTGCAATCACAGCTCACTATAGCCTCGACCTCCTGGACTCAAGCAATCCTCCCACCTCAGCCACCTGAGGATCTGGGACTATAAGAGTGCACCACCACACCCTGCTAAGTTTTTTATTTTTAGTAGAGATAGGGTCTTGCTAGATAATTTTTAGTATATATGGGAGCCTTGTTGCCCAGGTTCGCCTTGAATTCCTAGGATCAAGCAATCCTCCCGCCTCAGCCTCCCCAAGTTCTGGGGGTGAATCACCGCACCTGGCTGAATTTTTTCTAAAACACAAGGTTTTTGTAGCAGATAATTTAGAATTATCTGTATGAGAAAACATACCCTTCTATGTTTCTTGCTTGTTTAATTTTTTTTTTTTTTTTGATACAGAGTCTTGCTCTGTCGCCCAGGCTAGAGTACAGTGGTGTGATCTTGGCTCGCTGCAACCTCCGCCTCCCAGGTTCAAGTAATTCTCCTGCCTCAGCCTCCGAAATAGCTGGGATTACAGATGTGTGCCGCCACACCTGGCTAATTTTTGTATTTTTAGTAGAGATGAGGTTTCACCATGTTGGTCTGACTGGTCCTAACTCCTGACCTCAGGTGATCCGCCCGCCTCAGCCCCACAAGGTGCTGGGATTACAGGCATGAGCCACTGCACCCAGCCTCTTGCTTGCTTACTTTTTAAGTAACCAATATGGCCATGTCTTTTATTCTGTTTAATAAATTCACTTTCTCTTTAATATCTCATATTAAGCCCCAGTTTTAGATGGGCCTAGATGTGCTATTGTTCTTCTTTCTGCCACCCTTTTGTTCTCAATAGCACATGCAACTCAAGGGTACGACATCAGTATTCTCAACCATCTGCAGTTTTGTTGTCTTTTTTTGGGGGGGTGGATTATGATCAATTTTAATTTCAGTTCCAAACTTCACTTGAATAAATTTGTTAGAATTTGTTAGATGCTGTCTTAATGCCTTGCAGAGCAGAACTGGGATTTCCAAACGAGTGTTTCTGATGTATGTGCAAGCCACAGTCAACGTAACAGCCCACGCTTTCTTGTCCAGTCCAATTTGGCCATTGCTGTATAAATATGACCTTAAGACTAGTAGCCTTGAAGTAATTTGATTTAGTGTTTAGCTTTGAAGCTACCATAATCCTGTCCTTTAGCTCCTTGACATTTAAAATGCCATTTCACACAGCAAGTCACTGATTCTGGTTAGTGATTCTGGCAGAGTAACCAAGTTTTCAAGTTTTTCTTCCCCCTCCCATCCACCCTACAATTCCAGGTCTTGTATGAATTATTCAACTTTCTTTCTCGTCTTGCCTTTACCACCTCACTGTTTTATCCATAAATATGGCCTCTGTGCATTATATTTATTTAATAGATCATTCCCTCAGTCAATTGCTAAAGACATGAAGAATTTACAAAATAAGACCATGGCCTTCAAAGGGTTATCTTCTGATTTGAGGACTGGTTTGGAGTTTGAACTTCCAAGCTCTGATTAAGGTTCTTGAAGGTGACCGCTGTTGTTGATCTGAAACATCCATTCCACCCCAGAGGATTAGTCTCTAGCTCAGGGCAGCAGCCCTGCTCTCCCGCCTGGTAAGTCAGTTTTAGAATCCGGCGCATGACTTAGTTCTGATAGTGGAGATGAAGGGGGAAGTCTGCCGAGGGAGTCTCTGGGAAAGTTCTGTCTCCTAGGAGAGAGTCACAAGAGAAGAACTTCTTGTTAAATCTGGTGGATTGGAAAAATGCTTCTCATCCAACAGAAGCTCTACTAAAATGCTATAAAAGGGACTGGAAAGAGTGTAAGTTCACAAAGGCTGAGATTATGGGAGAAATGGACAACATTTTGGAAGCGAGGAGAGAGGACTGATGATTGACTCAATGAACCCAAGAAGACAGAAACCTTAGCCAACCGTGAAGAAAGCGCTAAAGGAAGTCAGGTGGTGTTGGGCATCCCAGAAAGGCCCCCAAGAACTGGGGCGCCGAGTGCTTATGAAACGGGGGTGCATGAGGGGATAAAAAAAGAACTTTTCTGAATGTTTGTCCAACAAACACTAGACCCCAGATCTCCCTTCTTCCTCCGAGCAAAAGACTAGAGTTCATTCTCTCAAGATACTGAGCCAGAGGGACTCAGGACAGCTGAGGATGGAGATAGAAAGAGGGTCCTAGGGTGAAAATAGGGAGATAAAGTTAAATGCTTCACATTGAATAAGATTCTTTCCCAAGGCAAAATGAGTGAGGCACTTCTTGTAGGCACAAAATTTAAATGAGCACCAAAAACTCAGTAATCTAGAGAAATAACATTCATGCACATCAATCCACATGTGTTTTATTTTCTTTGTTCGTGGTTTCTTTCTTTCTTTCTATTTTTTTGGAGACAGAGTCTCGCTCTGTTGCCCAGGCTGGAGTGCAGTGGCATGATCTTAGCTCACTGTAGACTCCGTCCCCCGGGTTCAAGCGATTCTCCTGCCTCAGCCTCCTGAGTAGTTGAGATTACAGGCTAATAATGTTTGGTATTTTTAGTAGAGATGGGGTTTCACCATGATACCCAGGCTGCTCTCAAACTCCTGACCTCAAGTGATCCACCTGCCTTGGCTTCCTAAAGTGCTGGGATTACAGATATGAGCCACCATGACCTGCTAATTTTTTCTAATTTTTAGGTTTTGCCATGTTGGCCAGGCTGGTCTCAAACCCCTGACCATAAGTGATCTGCCCGCCTGGGCCTCTCAAAGTGCTGGGATTATAGTCATGAGCTGCTGCACTCAATCTCGTGGTTTCTTCTTTCATCTCTGGTCTTCCTTATGTGATCGTTTTCCTCCTTTTGAAGTTACTATAGTGAGGGCTACTTTGTGAACTCTTAGATTTTATTATCTCTTTGAGAAAAATGTCTTCATTTCATCCTGTTTTTGAAAGATAGTTTTTCTGGGCCAGGTGTGGTGACTCACCTGCACTTTCGGAGGCCAAGGTGGGCGGATCACTTGAGCTCAGGAGTCCAAGACCAGCCTGGGCAACATGGCAAGACAGCACCTCTACTAAAAATACAAAACGTTAGCCTGGCATGGTGGCTTATGCCTGTCGTCCCAGCTACTTGGGAGGCTGAGGCAGGAGGATCGTCTGAGCTGAGGAGGTCAAGGCTACAGTGAGCTGTGATCATACCACTGCACTCCAGCCTGGTCAACGGGAGTAAGACTCTGTCTCAAAAAAAAAAAAGAGAGAGATAGTTTTACTGGGTTTGCAATGCAACTCTGTTTGACTGTTGTTTTCTCTAAGCATTTTGAAGATACTGTCCCACCATATTCTGACTTCCATTGTTGCTGTGGAGAAGTTTACGTTCAGCCTAAATATCATTTCTTTTTCATGATTGGTCTTTTCTGCCTGCTTGCTTTTGAGATTTTTTTCCCTTTGATGCTATGCAGTTTTACGGTTGTGTGGATTTCTTTTTTATTATCCTGCTTGGTATATGTAGCAATTTGTGAATCTGATGTCTTTCATAGATTATATAAAAGTTTCAGCCATTGTCTCTTTAAATTTTTGCAACTCTCTTCTTTTTATCATCTCTGTCTGGAATACAAATAAAATATATTTTAAACCTCGAATTCCTGGGTTTAAGTGATTCTTTCACTTCAAGCTCCCTGGTAGCTGGGGCTACAGATGCATCCCACAACACCCGGCTAATTTTTCCTTTTCTCTTTTTTGCAGAGACAGGGTCTTGCTGAGTTATCCAGGCTGGTCTTGAACTCTTTGCCTCAAGTGATCCCCCTGTTTGAACACCTCCCAAAGTGCTGGGATTATAGGTGTGAGCCACTGTGCCTGGCCATTGCTTCTCTCCTTAGATCAGTGTTTGGCCAAAGGTAGTCTGAGAATTCCTGCCTTGTGTACCTGGTAAACGTTGGAGTCTTTGGGGCTGAGATACTGGCATTTGCATTAATTAAAAAAAAAAATCTCGACTGGGCACGGTGGCTTATGCCTATAATCCCAGCAATTTGGGAGGCCGAGGTGGGTGGATCACGAGGTCAAGAGAACGAGACCATCCTGGCCAACATGGTGAAATCCCGTCTCTATTAAAAATACAAAAATTAGCTGGACATGGTGGCACACACCTATAGTCCCAGCTACTCGGGAGGCTGAGGCAGGAGAATCGCTTGAACCTGAAAGGCGAATGTTGCAGTGAGCCAAGATCTCCAGTATAGCAACAAAGCAAGACTCTGTCGCGCACACACACACACACACACACACAAATCTCCAGGTGAATCTTAAACTCCTATAAGTTTGAGAACATTCTAAATTTTAAACTTGTAGAGGACACAGATGACTATTATTTGTCTTAGTAACCTTCCTCTACCCCAATCCCTTACATTAAGTAGAGACTCTGAACAATTTTAAATGAAAATGGAACATTAAATGTATTCTACCAAAACATGCAATACATTAGACTGAACCGTAAAAACATTTCCATTTCTGTAGGTCAAAACAGTTGAATAGCAGCAATTTCCTTTAGTATGTTGAAAGACAAAATTACAGCAAACTTAGTTTAAAAATCTAATTGGCTCTTATTTGATACTTGAATTGGGCAACACTTTATTCCGTAAAACAGAATAAGGACTCTGATGAGCTGAGCCGAGGAGGTTGGCTTTACATCCAGAAAAGGCTAAAGAAAGCAGGAACAGAGAACAAAAAGTGAATTGTTCATTTCAATGTTACTTTCCTGCTAAAGGTTAAAGCAGAGAGAACTTCTTTCTCATGCCAGTTAAAATCAGCCTGTTTAGGGATTTGTTTAGCCAAATCCCGAATCTCTAATCCTTTCTCTGTCTCTCTTTTCTGATTTCGTGGAAGATCAGATGAACCACTTAGTTTTGGCTTGGCGGCATGGAACTTCAGCATGAGTGATTCCATTTTTGTTACATCTATTGACCCTAGAGCAGGAGCTTAGTCAAAATCGATAGTTTTTTCTTATTTATTTATTTATTTATTTTGAGACAGGGTCTCACGCTGTCACCCAGGCTGGAGTGCAGAGGCACAATCACAGCTCCCTGCAGCCTCCACTTCCTGGGCTCAAGCATCTTCCCATCTCAGCCTCCTGAGTAGCTGGGATCACAGTTGGGCACTAGCACACCAGGCTAATTTTTGTAATTTTTGTAGAGATGGGATTTTGCCATGTTGCCCAGGCTGGCCTGGAACTCCTGGGCTCAAGCAATTCACACACCTTGGCCTCCCAAATTGCTGGGCCTACAAGTGTGAGCCACTGAGCCTGGCCTAGATTTTATTTAACAGGTTCAACCGAGTATTTGTTAGAGAAAATGAAAAAGAGTTGGCGAATTTTCTCACAATCTAATAATTAAAGAAATGTATGAACCATAAGATGTCAAGTAAATTAATTAGCCTTCCTAGTTTTGAACCTTTTGGAGAGCATATGGAAACCACCTAAACATATAATTAAAGTCTTAGGTTATAAATTCCTGAAGTTCAAACTAAAAAGTAAAAATGGTTAATAGTATACGATGAGTTGCAGTAGTTTTTAAAATTTTTATTATAAGCCATGAGAGCATTAAACTAAAAAAACGCACTGGGTTTTAGACTCTTGGTGATAGATGCAGGAGGCAGATAAAGGGAAGGGTCCCGGGAGACTGTCCCATCAGCCTGCACGCAGGGAGGACAGGGTGAAGCCATGGGAAGCTTGCATCATTTGCATAGGGCAGGAGACTGGTCTCGTCAGTTCTTGTGTGACACTGAGGCCTGTTATCAGTCTGTGAGATAGGGGGCTGTTAGCAGGATCCCCTTTTTCTTTGCTGAGATATTTTTTTTTCCTTTTTGCCCAATAAATTCTCTTCCCCTCACCCTTTAATGTGTCTTTGTACCTAACTTTTCCTGGTTGTGACACAAGAACCTGGATTTAGCTGAACTAAAGAGCAGAAATTCTGCAGCATTGGGATGTCTAAAGGCACCAATAATATTCACTGGGGAAAGGATAGTCTCTTTTATAAATTTGTGCTGGAAAAACTGGATACCCATATGCAGAAGAATGAAACTAGACTCCTATCTCTCATCATATACAAAAATCAACTCAACATGGTTGAAAGGCTTAAGTGTAAGACCTGAAACTATAAAACTATTAAATGAAAACATTGAGAAAACTCTTCAGGACATTGGTTTGGTCAAAGGTTTTATGAGTAAGACCTCAAAAGCAAGGGCAACAAAAGCAAAAATAGACAAATGGGATTACATCAGACTAAAAAAGTTTCCGCACAGCAAAGAAAACAATTAACAGAGTGAAGACAACTTGTAGAATGGGAGAAAATATTTGCAAACTATTCATCTAAGAAGAGATTAATATCCAGAATATACAAGAAACT
This sequence comes from Sapajus apella, assembly GCF_009761245.1. NCBI lineage: Eukaryota > Metazoa > Chordata > Mammalia > Primates > Cebidae > Sapajus > Sapajus apella. Next base: position 1,260,210 of record NW_022436961.1, read on the forward strand.
CAAACAACTCAACACCAAAAATAAACAGTCTAATTAAAAATGGGCAAGTGAGCTGAATAGAAATCTTTCACAGGAAGATGTGCAAATGGCCAACACGCTGTATTTTAAAACGCTCAGAATTACTAATCATCAGGGAAATGCAAATCAAAGCCACAATGAGATGTCATCTCACCCGTTAGGATGGCTACTATAAAAAAGATTTGAAAAATGAGTGCTGGCAAGGACGCAGAGAAAGGGGAACTCTTACACACTGTTGGTGGGAATATAAATTAGTTCAGCCATTATGGAAAACGGTATAGAGATTTTTCAAAAAACTAAACATATAACTATTATATAGATACAGGAGATAAAAAGAAATTATTTAGGCAGTTAGTGAGGGTAAGAGAGTCCTCGGTAAGGCTTTCTTTTCAACTAAAAGCAGCCCCCAAATCATTTCTTTTCTGACAAAAAGCAGCCTGTAACATCGAGCTGCGGCCATAGATAAGCAAGCTGGAAGCTTGCACGGGTGAATGCCAGCAGCTATGCCAATAGGAAAAGCCTACTTGGGAGCCAGGCGTGGTCAACATGGAGGCTCCATATTCCCTCTTCTTTGTCAACCACAGTACAGTAAAAGAACAGGAAACGTGGTGCCAAGCACTTTGGAGACCAAGGCGAGCGGATCACCTGAGGTCGGGAGTTCAAGACCAGCCTGACCAACATGGTGAAACCCCGTCTTTAAAAAAAAAGAAAGAAAGAAAGAAAGAAACGTGGTACAGGCCAGGTAGAGACCCCATCTGCATAATAAAAGATTAGGGTGGGGTGGCCAACTTCCTTGAACATTATGCAAATCGAAAACCTAGTCCAACCATTCTCTCAGGCTCTATGTAAATCAGACACCACCTCCTCAAGCTCATCTGTAAAACCCTGTACATTTCACCATGGAACTGGAAGACCCACTTGGGAACCCCAGTCTCTGTGGGAGAAAGAGCTTTTCTCTTTCTTCCCTCCCCCTCCACTCTCATTTCACTATTCCCATAGCTTTTCTCTTTCTTTTGCCTAATAAACCTCCGCTCTTAATCTCACTCCTTGTGTCCTTGATTTCCTTCAGATATTACTCCAGACAATCGACACCACTTTAATATGATCCAGCAATTTCACCAGTCAGTATACATCCAAAAGAAAGGAAACCAATGTTATTACAAAAACACTGGGGGTTCAGGCTAAGTCCTGCTGCTTATTGCACAGAGAGCCAATCACTAAGACAACAATTACTGTCAAGGACAGCTTTAATTGAGTGCTGCAGCAAAGGAGAAGGGAAATCAGTCTCAAATTCTTCTCCCCCGCTGACTAAAATTAGGGGTTTATGGAGCATAGAGGAAATGTTGTAACGATGTATGGGAAGACAAGAACTTGGGAAGGGTGAGGAAGCAATCACGATGAATGCGGGGCCTGGCATCTGATTGTATGGATATGGTGACCTGGTGAGTTTCAGTTTTTGATACCTTCTGAGAGGCCCGGGGGTCCTTTCCTGAGGAAGAAACTCAAATAAAACAAAGGTGAGTTCCAAGCTTTAGCATCAGAAGAGTCAATTTCTATGTTTATTCCCCAAAACTGTCTACGGGACTACTGGGTGGGTTTCAACATGTTGACCAGATGCCTACACCTCCATGTTTATTGCAGCACTCTTATGATAGCCAAGGTCTGGAATCAACGTGTCAATCAGCAGATGAGGGGAAAAATAAATACATATACAATGGAATATTATTCAGCCATAAAAAGTATAAAATCCTGTCCTCCACAGCAACATGGATGAAGCTAGAGGTCATTATGTTAAGTGAAATAAACCAGGCACAAAAAGGAAAATACTGCATGCTCTCATTCATATGTCAAAACTAAAAAAGTTGATGTCATAGAAAGAGAAAGTAGAATAGTGTGAATTAGAAGTAGACAATAGAGGCCAAGTACAGTGGCTCACACCTGTAATCCCAGCATTTTGGGAGGCCGAGGTGGGTGGATTACCTGAGGTCAGGAGTTCAAGATCAGCCTGTCCAACATGGTGAAACCCCATCTCTACTAAAAATATAAAAATTAGCTGGGCATGATGGAACGTGCCTGTAGCGCCAGGTACTCAGGGAGGCTGAGGCAGAAGAATTGCTTGAACTCAGGAGGCGGAGGTTGCAGTGAGCCAAGATTGTGCCATTGCACTCCAGCCTGAGAGACAGAGTGAGACTCCATCTCCAAAAAACAAAAGAGAAAATACTTTAAAAAATAAAAATAAAAATAAGCCAGGAGTGGTGGCTTACACCTGTAATGCCAGCACTTCAGGAGGCCGAGGTGGGTGGATCATGATGTCAGGAGTTCGAGACCAGCCTGGCCAACATGGTGAAACCCCATCTCTACTAAAAATACAAAAATTAGTTGGGCATGGTGGTGGGCGCCTGTAATCCCAGCTACTCGGGAGGCCGAGACAGGAGAATCGCTTGAACTTGGGAGGCAGAGGTTGCAGGGAGTCAAGATTGTGCCACTGCACTCCAGCCTGAAGACAGAGTGTGATTCTATCTCAAAAATAGATTTAGGGGTTACAAATGCAGTTTTGTTACATGACTATATTGCATAGTGATGAAATCTGGGCTTTAAGCATAACCATGACCCAAATAGTGTATACTGTACCCATTAGGTGATTTTTCATCCCTCACTATTCTCCCAACCTCCCAGCTTTCTGAATTTCCATTGCCAATTTCTATTATTCCACTCTTTATGTCCATGTATACACATTATCTAGCTCTCACCTATAAGTGAGAACATGTGGTATTTGACTTTCTGTTTCTGAGTTATTTCACTTGTAAATAGTGCTGCAATAAACATGTAAGTGCAGGTATCTTTTTGATATAATGATTTTTTCCCTCTTTGGCTAGATACTCGGTATTTAATTCAGTATTGGGATTGCTGGATCAATGGTAGTTCTATTTTTAGTTCCTTGAGAAATCTCCATTTTCTCTTCCATAGAAAAGAAACCTCTATATTAGTATAGAGGTTATACTAATTTACATTCCCAGCAACATTGTATAAGCATTCATTTTTCTCTGCATCCTTGCTAACATCTGTTATTTTTTGACTGCTTAGTAATAGCCATTCTGACTAATGTGAGATAGTATCTCATTGTGGATTTAAGATGCATTTCTCTCACAATTGGTGATGTTAGGCAATTTTTCATATGCTTCTTGACTACTTGCATGTCTTTCAAAAACTGGTCATGTTCCTTGCCCTCTTTCTTCCTTCCTTCCTTCCTTTCTTTCCTTTTTTCTTTCTTTCTTCTTTCTTTCTTCAGCAGAGTCATCCAGGCTGGAGTGTAGTGGCACAATCTCAGCTCATTGCAACCTCCAACTCCCAGGTTCAAGTGATTCTCCTGCCTCAGCCTCCCGAGTAGCTGGAAATACAGGCACGTGCCACCACGCCCAGCTAATTTTTTGTATTTTCAGTAGAAATGGGGTTTCATCGTGTTAGCCAGGATGGTCTCCATCTTCTGACCTCATAATCTGCCCGTCTCTGGCTCCCAAAGCGCTGGGATTGCAGGAGTGAGACACTGCGTCCGGCCTCCTTGCCCATTTTTAATGGGGTTATTTTTTTCTTGTTGACTTGTTTTAGTTTCCTGTAGATTCGGGGTATTAGTTCTTGGTTGGATGCACAGTTTGCAAATATTTTCTCCCATTCTGTAGGTTATCTGTTTACTCTGTTGAAGATTTTTTTTTTTTTTCTGTGCAGGCTTAGTTTAACTAAGTCCCATTTGTCTATTTTTTGTTTTTGTTGCATTTGCTTTTGAGGTCTTAGTCATAAGTTCTTTGCCTAGACTAATGTCAAGATGAGTTTTCCCTACATTTTCTTTTTCCTTTCTTTCTCTCTCTCTCTTTCTTTCTTTCCCTCCCTCCCCCCCCCCCCCTCCTTCTTTCTCTCCTTTTTTTTTTTTTCCTTCTTTCTTCCTCCTTCCTTCCTTCCTTCCTTCCTTCCTTCCTTCCTTTCCTTCCCTTTCCTTTCTTCCTTCTTTTCTTTTCTTTGCTTTTTGATGGAGTCTTGCTCTGTCACCCAGACTGGAGTGCAGTGGCATGATCTCGGTTCACTGCAACTTCCACTTCCCAGGTTCAAGCGATTCTTGGGCCTTAGCCTCCTGAGTAGCTGGGATTACAGACATGTGCCAACGCCCGGCTAATTTTTATATTTTTAGTAGAGACGGAGTTTCACCATGTTGGCCAGCCTGGTCTCGAATGCCTGACCTCAGGTGATTCACCTGACTCAGCCTCCCAAAGTGCTGGGATTACAGACGTGAGCCACTGTGCCTAGCTCCCTACGTTTTCTTCTAGGATTTTTCTAGTTTGAATTCTTACATTTAAGTATTTAATCCATCCTCAGCTAATTTTTGTATATAGTGAGAAGTATGGGTCCAGTTTCATTCTTCTGCACATGGCAATCCAATTTTTCCAGCACTACTTGTTGAATAGGGTGTCCTTTCTCCAGTGTATGTTTTTGTCAATTTTCTTGAAGATCATCTAGCTGTAAGTATTAATATATAACTTTATTTCTGGTTTCTCTATTCTGTTCTATTGACCTATGTGTCTATTTTTATACCATGCTGTTTTGGTTATTACAACCTTGTAGTATAATTTGAGGTCAGGTAATGTGATGCCTCCATATTTGTCCTTTTTGCTTAGGATTTGGCTATTCAGTCTCTTTTTTCGTCTCATATACATTTTAGGACTTAGGTATAAGATTCTATCATCAACAGAGACAATTTGACTTTCCCTTTTTCAATCTGGATGCATATTATTTCTTTCACTTGCCTAATTCCCCTGGCTAGGACTTCCAGTACTGTGTTGAATAGGAGTGGTGAAAGTGGGCATTCTTGTCTTGTTCCAGTTCTTAGGTGAAACGCTTTCAACTCTTCCCCATTCAGTATAATGTGGACTGTGGATCTGTTATATATGGCTTTTATTATTTTGAGGTATGTTCCTTTTATGCCTAGTTTGTTTAGGGTTTTTATCATGAAGGGATGCCAAATTTTATCAAATGCATTTTTTTCTTTGTCTATTGAGATGATCATATGGTTTTTGTTTTTAATTCTGTTTATATTCACATTTATTGATTTGCTTGTGTTGAAATATTCTTGCATCCCTGGAATAAAATCCTCTTGATTATGGTGTATTATCTTATTGATGTACTGTTGAATTCACTTTGCTAGCATTATGTTTAGAATTTTTACATCTGTGTTCATGAGGGATACTGGCCTGTAGTTTTCTTTTTCTGTTGTGTCCTTGCCTGGCTTTGGTATCAGGATAATATTGGCTTCATAAAATGAGTTAGGGAGGATTCCCTCCTCCTTGATTTTTGGGAACAGTTTCATTAGGATTGATACCAATTCTTTGTATATCTGGTAGATTTCAGCTGTGAATCCATCTGGGCTTTTTATTGTTGGGAGATTTTAAATTGCTGATTCAATTTCATTACTTGTTATTGGTCAGTTGAGGATTTATCTTTCTGGTTCAATCTTTTTTTTTTTAATTAATTTTTGAGACAAGGTCTTACAATGTCACCCAGGCTAGAGTGCAGTGGTACAATCACAGCTACTGCAGCCTCAACCTCCTGGGCTCAAGAAATCCTCCTTTCTTAGAACCCTGAGCAACTGGGACTGCAGGAATGTGCCACTACCCCGGGTAATCTTTTTGTTTTAATTTTTTTTAATATTTTGGTAGAAACACAGTCTCACAATTTTGCCTCAGGCTGGTCTTGAACTCCTGGCCTCAAGCAGTCCTCCTGCCCCAGCATCCCAAAGTACTGGGTTTACAAGTGAGAGCTACTGTGCCTAGCCTTCAATCTTAAGAGGTTATATGTGTACAGGAATTTATTTATTTTCTTCTAGAGAAAATACCTGTAAAATAAATTATTAAAAAACAAAAGTTTGGGCTGGGCGCAGTGGCTCATGCCTATAATCCCAGCACTTTGGGAGGCTGAGGTGGGTGGATCACCAGGTCAAGAGATTGAGACCATCCTGGCCAACATGGTGAAATCCTGTCTCTACTAAAAACACAAAAATCAGCTGGGCATGGTGGCAGTGCCTATAGTTCCATCTACTAGGGAGCCTGAGGCAGGAGAATAGCTTGAAGCCGGGAGGCAGAGGTTGCCGGGACTCAAGATTGCACCACTGCACTCCAGCCTGGGTGGCAGAGAGTGGCTCCATCTCAAAAAAAAAAAAAAAACCCAAAAGTTTGATGTATCCAAACAAAAACACAGAATAAGGTGGAGATTAGTTCTTAAAACACAATTTTCATCATGTTTTTTTTTCCTTGTTCAAACCTTTCAGCAGTTCCCTGTTATCCAAAGACAAAATTTGTTAGTTTAGTGATATGGTTTGGCTGTGTCCCCACCTAAATCTCAACTTGAATTGTATTTTCCAGGATTCCAACATATTATGCAAGAGGCCCAGGGAGAGTAATTGAATCATGGGGGTCAGTCTTTCCCATGCTGTTCTTGTGGTAGCAAATAAGTCTCACAAAATCTGATGGGTTTATCAGGGGTTTCTGCTTTTGCTTCTTGTTCATTGCCACCAACATGTAAGAAGCGCCTTTCACCTCCTGCCATGATTCTGAGGCCTCCTAGCAATGTGGAACTGTAAGTCCAATTAAACCTCTTTTTCTTCCCAGTCTCTGGTATGTCTTTACCAGCAGTGTGAAAACAGACAAATGCAGTAAATTTGTACCAGGAGTGGGGTGTTGCTGAAAAGATACTCAAAAATGTGGAAACAACTTTGGAACTGGGTAACAGGCAGAGGTTGGAACAGATTGGAAGGCTCGGAAGAAGACAGGAAAATGTGGGAAAGCTTAGAATCTCCTAGATACTTGTTGAATGGCTTTGATGAAAATGCTATCATGATATGAACATTAAGATCCAGGCTGAGGTGGTCTCAGATGGAGATGAGGAACTTGCTGGGAACTGGAGCAAAGGTAACTCTTGTTATCTTTTAGCAAAGTGACTGGTTGCATTTTGCCCCTGCCCTGGAGATTAGTGGAACTTTGAACTTGAAGGAGATGATTTAGGGTATCTGTCAGGAGACATTTCTAAGCAGCAAAGCATTCAAGAAGTGACTTGGTTGGGGTGACTTGGGTGCTGTTAAAGGCACTCAGTTTTTGTTTTTGCTTTTATGTTTTAGACAGAGTTTCACTCTTGTTGCCTAGTCTGGAGTGCAATAGCATGATCTATGCTCACCGCAACATCCACCTCCAGGTTCAAGCAATTATCCTGCCTCAGCCTCCCAAGTAGCTGGGATTATAGGCATGTGCCACCACACCCAGCTAATTTTGTATTTTTAGTAGAGACTGGGTTTCTTCATGTTGGTCAGGTTGGTCTTGAACTCCCAACCTCAGGTGATCCGCCCACCTCAGCCTCCCAAAGTGCTTGGATTACCAAATTTGGGGTGAGCCACCATGCCTGGTGGCACTCAGTTTTATGAGAGAAGCAGAGCATAAAAGTTTGGCAAAATTGTAGCCTAATAAGGTAGAAAAGAAAAACCCATTTTCTAAGGAGAAATTGAAGCTGACTGCATACATTTGCATAAGTAATGAGGAGCCAAAGGTTAATCCCCAAGATAATGAGGAAAATGTCTCCGGGACATATCAGAGGTCAATCATGGCTGCCCCTCCCATCACAGGCCCAGAGGCCTAGGAGAAAATGGTGTCATGGACCAGGCCCAGGGTTCCTATGCTGTGTGCAGTCTAGAACTTGGTGCCCTGTATCCCAGCCACTTCAGCCATGACTAAAAGGGGCCAATGTACAGCTCAGGCTGTTGCTTCAGAGGGTGGAAACCCCAAGACTTGGAAGCTTCCATTTGGTATTGAACCTGTGGGTACACAGAAGCCAGGAATTCAGGTTTGGGAATCTCTGCCTAGATTTCAGAGGCTGTATGGAAACACCTGGATGCCCAGGCAGAAGTTTGCTGCAGGGGTAGGGCTCTCATAGAGAACCTCTGCTAAGGCCGCGTGGAAGAGAAATGTGGGTAGGAGCCCCTACACAGAGTCCCTACTGGGGCACTGCCTAGTGGAGCTGTGAGAAGAGGGCCACTGCCCGCCAGATGTCAGCATGGTAGATCCACTGACAGCTTGCACTGTGTGCCTGGAAAAGCCACAGACACTCAATGCCACCCTGTGAAAGCAGCCAGGAGGGAAGTTATACCCTGTAAAGCCACAGGGGTGGTGCTGCCCAAGACCATGGGAACCCACCTCTTGCATCAGCATGACCTGGATGTGAGACCTGGAGTCAAAGGAGATCATTTTGGAGCTTTAAGATTTGACTGCCCCACTGGATTTCAGGTTTGCATGGGCTCTGTAACACCTTTGTTTTGGCCAATTTCTCCCGTTTGGAATGTCTGTATTTACCCAATACTTGTACCCCATTGTACCTAGGAGTTACTAGCTTGCTTTGATTTTACAGACTCATAGGCAGAAGGGACTTGCCTTGTCTCAGATAAGACTTGGACTGTGAACTTTTGGGTTAATGAATTAAGTCTTTGGGAGACTGTTGGGAAGGCATGATTAGTTTTGAAATGTGAGGACATGAGATTTGGAGGAACCAGGGGCAGAATGATATGGTTTGACTGTGTCCCCACCCAAATCTCAACTTGAATTGTATCTCCCAGAATTCTCATGTGTTGTGGGAAGGAACCAGGGGGAGTTAATTGAATCATGGGGGCTGGTCTTTCCCATGCTATTCTCATGATAGTGAATAAGTCTCATGAGATCTGATGGGTTTATCAGGGGGTTTCTGCTTTTGCTTCTTTTTCTTTTCTTTTGCAGCCACCAAGTAAAAAGTGCCTTTTGCTTCCTGCCATGATTCTGAGGTCTCCCCAGCTATGTGGAATGGTAAGTCTAATTAAACTTCTTTTTCATCCCAGTCTCGGGTATGTCTTTATCAGCAGCATGAATACAGGCTGATACACTTAACATTGAAGGTCCTCCAAAATCTAACTCTAAGTCATCCATCTAATGGTGTCTCCTCTTCTCAAACAAGGAGCAAATCAGTCTCTGTACCATCTCCCAGGTTTCCCTATTCCCTCACTTTTTTGGTGCCCCGGGCAACCTGGACTGCTCCCTTTTCTTGATCTCATTTAAATAAAATTCTTGCCCTCCTTCAAGACCTCTTTGCACCCTTCTTATTCCCAGTGAAACAACAATTTAATTGGTGAAATTAGAAAAACAAAAAACCAAAAGGCAGTTATAGTCTCCAGACAGTTTCCTGAGGGCATATGCTTGTTGGCCTAAAGAAAGAAACTGAGGCAACATTAATATAAGTGGAGAGTTTATTTAGGCCAAATTTGGTGACAACACCTAGGTTCAAATTGTCCTGACTTGGCCAGGCACAGTGGCTCATGCTTGTAATCCCAGCACTTTGGGAGGCCGAGGCAGGTGGATCACTTGAGCTCAGGAGTTTGAGACCAGCCTGGCCAACATGGCAAAACCCTGTCTCTACTGAAAATACAAAAATTAGCCAGGTGTGATGATGTGTCCCTGTAGTCTTAGCTACTTGGGAGGGCTGAGGCAGAAGAATCACTTGAACCTGGGAGGCGGAGGTTGCAGTTAGCCAAGATCAGGCTATTGCACTCCAGCCTGGGGAACAGAGCGAGATTCTGTCTCAAAAAAAAAAATAAATAAATAAAAAGAAGTGGCCTGAGGATTTGACTCTCTCCAGTCCCCTCAGGAAAAAACTTAGAACAAAGAATGAAGTCCAGATTTAGTTCTCACCCCTTATTTGAGGTCCATATGACAGCAGGGTGGCATTTTTCATCTGATGGGGGTAGGGATTTCTGAAAATGACTTGAGAACATATATTAACATGATATCTTCTATTTTTATTTTTTGAGATGGAGTCTCGCACTATCGCCCAGGCTATAAACTGAGTGGCATGATCTCGGTTTACTGCAACTTCCACCTCCCAGGTTCAAGTGATTGAACCTGCCTCAGCCTCCTGAGTAGCTGGGATTACAGGCACTCAGCCTCTCCTGCCTCAGCCTCCTGAGTAGCTGGGATTACAGGCACCCACCACCACACCCGGCTAATTTTATTTTATTTTTTTGTATTTTTAGTAGAGATAGTGTTTCACTATGTTGACCAGACGGGTCTTGAAGTCCTGACCTGTGGTCCAACTGCCTCGCCTCGACCTTCTGGATTCTGGGTTTAGTTCTAACTCACTCCTTATCTGAGGTCCACAATACAGGATTCTGGCTGAGTGAGTGACCAGCCAGAGCGTAACTGTGAGATCAGGGGAATAAACAGCCTTTTCTTCTCTTAACTGATTTTTAAAGCAATTGCAAAAATGTATGTACGTAATCGCATTGTTGGTCACACCTTGTGACTCTAACTTGGGAAACTGCTGTCTAAGTTATTACTATCTCTCTGCTTAACAGGTTGTTTTTACTTTTAAGGCTAGCTAAGTGCCTGGAATTTTTCTTGAAGGGGCTCAAGACTTTTCTTTATTTTTATGTTTTGGGGTGGGGTCTCAGTAGGCCCCTAAGAAAGGTTCCTGGTTTGTCTCAAGAGGGACAGTTTCTAGCAGATAGCTATGTAGCCCTTCCTAAGAAGATTGCCTTTATTTGGAACAGAGCTTATTACAAGTTCTTACCTAAGAGCATTGTTCAAACCCCAAGAGATTTACATGATAAGCAATTTAGAGGAAATGAAACAGCAGACCAGATAGAAGTTTACCAGGAGAACCAGGGAAAGAGACAGCTAAGAAGGACCCTCCTAGGGTCAAAGGAAGGAAGCTTCAAAGCCTGGCACCACCTTGACTTTAATTTAATTAAATCATACCATAGAGCAATTTTTGCCCCACTGTACTGTCAAAAACGATAGAGGAATCAGTCAGCAACAGGTGGATGCTAACATCTGGGTGTGATTCTGGCTGAGTGAGTGACCAGCCGGAGCGTAACTGTGAGATCAGGGGAATAGACGGCCTTTTCTTCTCTTAACTGATTTTTAAAGCAATTGCAAAAACGTATGTACATAATTGCATTGTTGGTCCTGTAACAGATAGAAATATAAGATATTTGACAGTAATAGCACAAAGAGGCTGGTGAAGACAAAGCTGTGCTGAAGTAAGGCTGGGATTCCAGATGGTCACTGGAATCACGGGAACAAATGGAGAGGAACAGAAATGGTAAATCAGAAGGTTAATATAACAAACTATAAATGTACACTTCACTTTCTCCTTTGGGTTTCCATAAAAGACATAAAATTATGTAACATAATTATAATAATGCATTGTTGGCTTTGTAACATAAATAGACATCATATGCATACCAATAATAACATATAAAAAAGAAACACGTTCTAGATATTTCCTGTATGACATTGTGCACATGGTTAAAAACACGATGTTGTGCTCTTAAAATTTTGCTAAGAGGCCAGGCATGGTGGCTCACACCTGTAATCTTAGCACTTTGAGAGGCCAAGGAGGGTGGATCACTTGAGGTCAGGAGTTCAAGACCAGCCTCGCCAATATGGCGAAACTCCATCTCTACTAAAAATACAAAAATTAACTGGGCATGGTGGCATGTGCCTGCAATTCCAGCTACTCGGGATGAGGTAAGAGAAACGCTTGAACCTGGGAGACAGGGGTTGCAGTGAGCTGAGATCACAGCACTGCGCTCCAGCCTGGGCAACACAGCAAAACTCCGTCTCAATGAGAGGATTGATCTTGTGTTAAATGTTCTTCACACACACACACACACACACACACACACACACACACACGCACACACACACATGCGCACACACAAGCAAGAAAAAACCCACAAAAGGGCACAATAAAGCCTTTGGAGAGGCTGAATATGTTTATTACCTTGATTGTGGTGATGGTATCATGGGTGTATGTATATGTTCCAAATCATCAAATTGTTTACATTGGACACTTGCATTTAAAAATATAAATTATGGCTGGGTGTAGTGGCTCAAGCCTGTAATCTGAGCACTTTGGGAGGCAGAGGTGGGCTGTTCATGAGGTCAGGAGATTAAGACCATCCTGGCTAACATGGTGAAACTGCTGCTCTTCTAAAAATACAAAAAATTAGCTGGTTTTGCTGGCACATGCCTGTAGTCCCAGTTACTCGGGAGGCTGAGGCAGGAGAATCGCTTGAACCTGGGAAGCAGAGGTTGCAGTGAGCTGAAATTGTGCCACTGTACTCCAGCCTGGGAAACAAGAGCAAAACGCTGTCTCAAAAAAAAAAAAAATATATATATATAGATAGATAGATAGAGATATGTATATATATAAAATATCTCAATAAAGGTGTTTTTATAAGTGTATGAGGAGGAGAAAGGAACGGAGCTATATAGAATTAAAGTTTATTAACATGGTGGTCTTCAAAGAAAAAAAAAGTAAAGTTTATGTATCTCACTTGAAATAAGCTAGTAAAGGTTCTGAAGTAGATTATAAAATGTATATTGTAAGCCATAGATCAGCTATAATGAAAATAAGTGAAAAATGTAGCTTAAATTACTTAAAAATACACTGGAAAAATTCACTTAATGCAAAATGAGACTATAAAGGAGAAACAAAGGAGCAAAAGAGACATGAGACACAGACAACAAAAAGCGAAACGGTAGAGGTAAATCCAAACATATCAATCACAACAGTAAATGTGAATGGATTAAATAATCCAATAAAAGGCAGGTACTGTGAGGCTGGATTTAAAAATATGATTCAACTATATACTCTCTATAGGAGCCATACTTTAAATTCAAAGATATAAATAGATTGAAAGTAAAAGAATAGAAAAGATATACTGTGCAAGAAATGATCAATACAGAGCTTGAATGGCTATACTAATATCAGACAAACTATACTTTAAAACAGAAATGTTGGGCCAGGCATGGTGGCTCATACCTGTGATCCCAGCACTTTGGGAGGCCGAGGTGGATGGAGGCTGAGGTCAGGAGTTGAAGATCAGCCTGACTAACATGGAGAGACCCCCTCTCTGCTAAAAATACAAAATTAGCTGGGCCTGGTGATGCATGCCTGTAATCTCAGCTACTCGGGAAGCTGAGGCAGGAGAATTGCTTGAACCCAGGAGACAGAGGTTTTGGTGAGCAGAGATCCCGCCACTGTACTCCAGCCTGGGCAATAAGAGTGAAACTCAGTCTCAAAAAAAAAACCAAAAAACAAACTTAATGCTGCCAGGCTCGGTGGCTCATGCCTATAATCCCAGCACTTTGGGAGGCTGAGGGGGGCAGATCACCTGAGGTCAGTAGTTCAAGACCAACCTGACCAACATGGAGAAACCTGTCTCTACTAAAAATACAAAATTAGTGGGTGTGGTGGCACATGCCTGTAATCCCAGCTACTTGGGAGGTGAGGCAAGAGAATCCCTTTGACCTGGGAGGCAGAGGTTGTGCTGAGCTCAGATCACGCCATTGCACTTCAGCCCGGGCAACAAGAGCAAATCTCCATCAAAAAAAAAAAAAAGTTTATGCAGCTGAAGTGGGGTGTATTATAAAGATAAACTTTCTAATTCATCGGGAAAAATAACAGTTATAACCATATATACACCTTATAACAGAGCACAAAAATACATGAAACAAAAACAGCGTGAAGAGAGAAACAGACAGAGCAATAGTTAAGAGATTTCAGTGCCTTACTTTCAATAATGGTTAGAACAACAAGGCAGAAGAACAATAAGGAAATAAAAGACTTGAACAATATAAACCAATGAGACCTAACAGACACCTATAGTATGCTTTTCCCACTCAAAAGCATCAGAATATATATTTTTCTCAGGTGTACACAGACCAATCTCCAGAATAGACCATATGTTGGACGATGAAAAAGTCTCGATAAGTTTATTTATTTATTTGTTTGTTTATAGAGTTGAGGTCTCACTCTGTTGCCCAGGCTGGAGTGCAGTGGCATGATAATGGCTTACTGCAGACTTGAACTCCTGGGCTCAAATGATCCTCCTACCTCAGCCACCTGAGTAGCTGGGGCTGCAGGCGAGCACCACCATGCCTGGCTGTTTTTTATTTTTGTAAAGATGGGATTTTGCTATGTTTCCCAGGCTGGTCTCAAACTTCTAGCTTTGGACAATCCTCCTGCTTCCGCCTCCTGAGTCACTGGGATTACAGATGTGAGCCACCAGGACCACCTTCAATAAATTGTAAATGATTGAAATAATATAAATGATATTATTCTCCGATCACAATGGAATTAAATTAGAAATGAGTAACAGAAGATAATCTGGGGAATTCATGAATATGTGGAAATTAATCAATATACTCTTAAGTAACTAATGGGTCAAAAAGGAGTCGCAAGAGAAATTAGAAAATACTTTGAGATAATGGAAAATAAAACTGCAACTTATAAAAATTTATGGGATGCAGTTAAAGCAGTGCACAGAGAGAAATTTATAGGTGTAAACACCTATATTTAAAAAGAAGAAAAGATGGCTGGGTGCCGTAGCTCATGCCTGTAATCCCAGCACTTTGGGAGGCTCAGGTGGGCACATCACCTGAGGTCAGGAGTTTGAAACCAGCCTGACCAACATGGCGAAACCTCGTCTTTACTAAAAGTACAAAAATTAGCTGGGCATGGTGGTGGGCACCTGTAATCCCAGCTATTCAGAAGGCTGAGGCAGGGGAATTGCTTGAACCTGGGAGCTGGAGGTTTCAGTGAGCCGAGATCGTGCCACTGCACTCCAGCTTGGGTGACAAGAGCAAGACTCCATCTCGAAAAAATAAAAAGAAGAAAATATCTCAAACTAATGGCCTGAGTAAACTGTAAAAGCCCAAGGTAAGCAGAAGGAACAGATTAGGGTAGAAATTAAGAAAATACAGAACAGAAAAAAAAAGAAGGAAAATAATAAATGAAACCAAAACTGTGGGCTTTGAAAATAATCAACAAAGTTGGCCAACTTTTAGATAGACTGACCAAGAAGAAAAGAGAAGAATGTAATTACTAAAATCAAGAATGAAAGAGGGAAAGAATCTCTACTGATCTTACATAACTAAAATAGAATATTTTGCATGCCTGTATGCCAAAAATTAGATGACTTAGTTGAAATAACAACTTCCTAGAAAGACACAAATAGACCTATATGAACTAAAAAGATTAAGTGCTATGGTTTGAATATGTCCCCTAAAGTTCATGTGTTCCAAATTTTTTTTTTTTTTTTGAGACGGAGTTTCGCTCCTGTTACCCAGACTGGAGTGCAATGGCGCGATCTCAGCTCACCGCAACCTCCGCCTCCTGGGTTCAGGCAATTCTCCTGCCTCAGCCTCCTGAGTAGCTGGGATTACAGGCACATGCCACCATGCCCAGCTAATTTTTTGTAGTTTTAGTAGCGACGGGGTTTCACCATGTTGACCAGGATGGTCTCGATCTCTTGACCTCGTGATCCACCCGCCTCGGTCTCCCAGAGTGCTGGGATTACAGGCGTGAGCCACCGCACCCGGCCTGTGTTCCAAAATTAATCCCCAATGCAATAGTGTTGAGCAGTAGAGCCTAGTAAGAGGTCATTAGGTCACTGATGCCTCATGAATACATTAATGTGATTATTACAGGATTGGGTCAGTTATTGCAAGAGTGGATTTGTAATAGAAGCAAATTTGGCCCACTCTTGCTGTGTCTCCCCTGCCCGCTTGCTCTTTTGCCATCTGCCATTTTATGACACAGCATGAAGGCTCTTGCTAGATGTCAACCCCTCTTCCTGGGATTTACCAGCCTCAAGAACTGTAAGAAATAAATGTCTTTTCTTTATCAATTACCCAGCCTGTGATATTCCATTATAGCATCACAAAATGAACCAAGGCAGTTGTAATCCAAAAGCTTCCGACAAAGAAAAGACCAGGATCAAATAGCTTCACTGGTTAATTCTAACAAATGTTTACTGTCTTTTAATTGATGCGTTTTATCCATTTTTTAATTTGAGACAGAGTTTCATTCTTGTCACCCAGGCTGGAGTGCAATGGCGAGACCTTGGCTCACTGCAACTTCTGCCTCCCAGTTCAAGGAATTCTCCTCCCTCAGCCTCCTGAGTAGCCGGGATTACAGGGGTGTGCCACCATGCCCAGCTAATTTTTTGTATATTTTTTTCTTTTTTTATAAAGACAGGGTTTCACCATGTTGGTCAGGATGGTCTTGAACTCCCGACCTCAGGTGATCCGCCAGTCTTGGCCTCCAAAGTGCTTGGATTACAGGCGCGTGCCACCGCTTCCAGCTAATTTTTGTATTTTTAGTAGAGACGGGGTTTCAATATCTTGGCCAGGCTGGTCTCGAACTCCTGAGCTTGTGATCCACCTGCCTTGGCTTCCCAAAGTGCTGGGATTACAGGCGTGAGCCACCGCGCCTGGCCTTGGATCCACATTTTTATCTGTATTATTTCCCTTTTACTTGAGTAGCTTTAAAACATTTCTTACAGCATAAGTTTGCTGGTGATAACATTTTCCTGCTTTTATGTATCTGCAAAAACATTTATTTCACTTCTGCTTGCAAAACACATTTTTGCTGGGAATAGAATTCTGTTTTCCTTTTCATATCTTAAAAATATCACTTCATTGTCTTCTGGCTGGGCATAGGTTCTTTCTGGCACCCCTGCCTGGATCCCCTTCCTAGCCCCATTTCGCATTCCTCTCCCACTAACTCAGACTCTAGGGTGGCCTTGGCATTTGGGAAGACGGCTTTGCCCAGCAAGGTAACGGGGAGGCCTGAGGCAGCATCAGGTTCTCACATGGACATTGACAGAATCCTAAATAACAGGGCAATTTTGGAAAGGGGCTGCATTCAGCATGACTGTAGGGGGTTAGAACTGGTACAATTAAGACCTGGTGATTAATATTATCCCAGTTGTATTCACAGGCTAGAGAGACAAAAGCCATATTTCATCCATAATTAGTTTAACCTCCTCTTAAAAACAGAGAACTGGTACAACATTTTAATAACTGCAACAAAGGGAAGTTTGGGGTATTATCTCGGAATTGATTTTTAATTTTGCTTTTTTGTAGACAGAATATTCTATATGATACAGATTCTTTGTTACTTGTTGAAACTTTTTAGTGTCTTAACAAGAGGTCAATTTTTATAAATCCATGGGTACCTGAAAAAAATAAATGTTTATTTTATGTAACTATATTTCAACATCTATCACTGTGCCCAAAACATAGTAGAGCTTATCCTGATGTTGAGTTAGCTTTTTCACATGAAATACAGTGTCTTGTATAGCAACTTCAGAATATCTCTAACATTTTTGCTTTGTGACATACAGATTTATGGGGACACAGATGTCCCAGAAACGTCTAACTCTATAATATCACAGAGCCACACTATAAATGGACTGCATGGAAATCTTCCTGCAACTCTCTGGAGGAGTGCTCCTCAGATATGTAGTGCTGGCCACCTGCATCAGGATCAGCTCTGAAGCTTTGACAACATGCAGTTAAATCTGGGTCCCCCGGCCAGATCCACTGAATCAGAATTTCTAAGGATGGAACCTGTAAACTGATCTTGTAAGATTGCCCAGCTGGGTGTGGTGACTCGCCCCTGTAATCCCAGTGCACTCCAGCCTGGGCAACAAAGCAAGACTCTGTCTCAAAAAAAAAAAAAAAAAAAAAAAAGACTTTTAGCTTCAGAACTGTGAGAGACACTTTTTGCTCTATGAACTCACCAAGTTGGTGGTAATTTGTTACAGGTGTCCTAGGAAACAAACACATTGGTATTGTTATTTTCATTTACAATCACAGAGCTAGGTCTACTGTAGTACAATAAATTGTATGATGATAACTGCTGTGTTCTACGACAATCGTAACTGAATTGAATGTTTTAAGAGACTTAAAACTTAGGCACATTTCCCTCCACCTTGAAAGGCCCAGAGATGATTGTTAAAGGCTGGAGGGGCCGGGTGCAGTGGCTCACGCCTGTAATCCCAGCACTTTGGGAGGCTGAGGTGGGCAGATCACTTGAGGTCAGGAGTTTGAGACCAGCCTGACCAATATGGTGAAACCCCATCTTAAAAAATAAAAATAAAAATATAATAAAATAATTTTTAAAAAAGGCTGGAGGGAGATAATAGAAGGTTATTGTTGATAGACGGTTCTCAAAGGTCTGTATGGGAATTGCTCTAGCTGGAGGCATGTGGCCCATGAGCTCTCCACCAGCTCTTACCTTCGAGATGTTCATGACACAGCCAGCAAGAGCACGACCTGGATGGGTGTGGCTGTCACTGGCCACTCTCCCAGCGTTGGGAACTTGCCTGACATCAGCCTGTGGCCTAAGGGGGCGATCTCCCTGGCCCCCACTTCTGTCTGGCATTATGTCCACTGTTTCAACTCCCTGTATTAACTAGCCTTGGCTTCCTCACCAGGTGGAGTGGATCAAGGGGATCCATGGTGAATAATGACACAGGTGGGGCTAACCTCGGCCCATGTCAGTAACAGCTTTCTAGAAATATATTGAACATACAAAGTATTCATGGATCAAACAGCACTTTAGGATTGCTTTAAGGTTAAAGCATAGCTTTGACATGACAGACCTAGATTGGAATTCCAACTCAGCCACTGATCAGCTGTGATGGACCTTTAAGTGATCCACCTTCCCTCCCTGAATGTCACCGAACCTGCAAAATCGAATCTTGCTTCACAGAACTGCTGTGAGGATTGAAAGTGAGAATGTAGAGACCCTGGCACAGTGATTGGCACACAGGACCTGCTCAGAGGAAGCTCTAGTTATTATTCAATGTCTGAACAGTCTCAACACTGTTTTAACTTTCACTACTTGATTCCACCCCAGGTTTTAAGCCTCTCTTTTTTTCTTAAAATTTAGTTGGACAAAAGATGGGCATTGTAGAGTTAATTGGAGCCTCCCTTATAATTAGCGATTTATTAAATGTTTCTTTGTGGTTTAAAATTAGCATTTAATTTGAATACTTACCCTACTGCTGTTTCATTTTCCCTGCGTGATTTGGAAATGTCAAGAGTGGTGGATGTGAACTACTATCGACTCAGGAGTTGAACATGTGAGAGTTAATGACAGTGGATATTTTAAAAAAGCAGATGGGATCATTAAATTATTGATGATTTTTTTGCTGCAGTGGAGTTATAAATAATACATGTTTAAAGGGCTATTTCCTTTATATTTCTTTATGGACAACTAAAGAATGTTCTCATTTTGAGTTTAAAGAGAGCTGACAGTTGGAGTAAGGTCAACAAAAATGTTCATTCGTGCAGTTTCTATGCCAAAAAACCCTCAAACTTCAAAGAAGAGCATAATCAATCGTATATAACCATATCAAATTGTCTTTATTTTCAGATCAGAATGAAGTACTGGATCTAATTTAGCAAATGGGAGTGGAGGGGAAGCTTAAAATAGTCTTTATAATAAAAGTTTCATATTAAACAGTATCACCTCTTTTTTTCCTCAGAAAACCTCCAAATTGAAATGAGCGTCTATGAATAAAACAAAAAGAAACCCAACAATTATACTCTGAAGCCTATCCATTTCCTAACACATTAGCTCTTTAGAATGTCTTTCTTTTTTTTTTTTTTTTTTTTGAGACGGAGTTTCGCTCTTGGTACCCAGGCTGGAGTGCAATGGCGCGATCTCGGCTCACCGCAACCTCCGCCTTCTGGGTTCTGGCAATTCTCCTGCCTCAGCCTCCTGAGTAGCTGGGATTACAAGCACGTGCCACCATGCCCAGCTCATTTTTTGTATTTTTTTAGTAGAGACGGGTTTCACCATGTTGACCAGGATGGTCTCGATCTCTTGACCTCGTGATCCACCCGCCTCGGCCTCCCAAAGTGCTGGGATTACAGGCGTGAGCCACCGCACCCGGCCTAGAATGTATTTCTTATTTATTTATTATTTTTTCAAGGCAGGCTCTCATCTCACTGTGTTGCCCAGGCTGGAGTACAGTGGTGAAATCACAGCTCACTGCAGGCTTGATCTCCTGGGCTCACGGGATCCTCTCACCTTAGCCTCCCAAGTAACTGGTACTACAGGCAGGCACCACCACACCCAGCCAAGAATAGATAACTTTTTAAAAGGGATGATATAAAGGGACTGGGGACAGATAGTGGGGGAAACTATGAAACCAACTATGGTTACCCTCCACCCAGCGTTGGTTTTTTATGGATCTGTGAGTTCCCAGAAGTCATATGCAAAATTCTGTTTAATCTGCATATGTATATGGGGAGGTATAGGATCCATAGTTTCTTTCTTTCTTTCTTTCTTTCTTTGAGATGGAGTCTCACTCTGTCGCCCAGGCTGGAATACAGTGGCGTGATCTCGACTCACTGCAACCTCCGCCTCCTAGGTTCAAGTGATTCTCCTGCCTCAGCCTCCTGAGTAGCTGGGACTACAGGTGCGCACCACCACACCCAGCTAATTTTTTTGTATTTTTAGTAGAGATGGGGTTTTACCATGTTGGCCAGGCTGGTCTTAAACTCCTGACCTCGGCCTCCCAAAGTGCTGGGATTACAGTTGTGAGCCACCACGTCCAAGGATCCATAGGTTCAATCTGACTCATGGACATGAAAAAGTTAAGATCTGCTGCTTCTTTCTAGTTCCTTTTAAAAATGGCTACCAGGTCTTTCTTCAGTTCTAATTCCTCTTTAACCAATACCGATCTGGTCAGAGGCTCAATTAATTAGAAACCCACTGACATTAAACTTATACAGAAAAGAGGAAAATTATAAGAAAACCAGTTTAACAAGGATGTTTATTTATTTATTTATTTTTGAGACAGGGTCTTACTCTGCCACCCAGGTTGGAGTGAAGTGATGCCATCTCAGCTCACTACAGCCTCTGTCTCTCAGGCTCAAATGATTCTCCTGCCTCAGCTTCCTGGGCAGCTGGGACTACAGGTGCACACCATTATGCCCTGATAATTTCTGTATTTTTAGTAGAGATGGGGTTTTGCCATATTGCCCAGGCTGGTCTCGAACTCCTGCCCTCAAGTGATCCATCTGCCTCAGCTCCCAAAGTGCTGGGATTACAGGCATGAACCACTAAGCCCAGCACATTGATTTACTTTTGAGACAGGATCTTGCCTCTTGTCTCCCAGGCTGGAGTGCAGTGGCGTGATCTCAGATCACTGCACTAAACCTACTAGGTTCAAGTGATCCTCCCACCTCAGCCTCCCAAGTAGCTGGGGCCACAGGCGTGCACCAGCATGCCTCAGCTAATTTTCTATTTTTTGTAGAGACGAGGTCTCCCTATGTTGCCCAAGCTGGTCTTGAACTCCTGGCCTTAAGAGATCCTCTTGCCTTGGCCTCCCAAAGTACTGGGATTACAGGCATGATCCACCATGCTTTACAATAAGAATATTTAAATAAATGTGAAAATATCCAGATGTATCCATTCCTCTCATTCTCTGACATCTAGTCTCTAGTCCTGGATGAGCACTGAACTCAGAAACTCAGAAATACAAGGCACTGGAATCCCTGGAGTCAGAAACAAAAACAAAAACAAACTTCTGTTCTCTCTAAGCTGCATTCATTAAGACAGAAATGAGGATTCATATTTTAGAAAGTTTTCTAACATGGTTAAGCTTTGATCAACTGGAGAACTCACGAGTCAGAACAAATTTGTTGGGACCTAGCGTGAGCTTTACCTGTAATTGGAGCTCAGTGAATCCCTCTGATTACAGTTGAGATTGCACCACAGAAAGGTCTCAGCCACTCACAGGTGTTCGTCCTCCAGGGGTCCTGTCTGCCTCAGCATTTCCTCTCTGCTTTTCTTTACCTTTCTTGCATGAAGCCACATCTAGGCTGCTAGGAAATGTGATGACTCATCTGACATCAGATCGCATCCTTTTTATTCGCCCTTCATGTCTGCCTCAGTCTCTGATACTGGGAATAACTGTGTGAAGTCATGGGGTTGTTTTGGTTTCTCAGAAGACACACGCAGATTGCAGTGGGCTTCTGATGATGTCAAGGTTGGATGCGTGTGGCTGATAGCTCTTTGTTTTCCACAATCCTTTGCCTAGCAAAAAGGAATTCAAGTGTGTTTTAACTATGCCGACCAGCAAAGGGCAGGGGTTCCTTCACGGGGGCTTGTGTCTCTGGCTGTGTGTGTTCACACCTTTCTTTAAAGGTAGGTTTGATTTCTGCTTATCTGTTTCCTTTGTAGCTACATGAATTTACTCTATTTTCTAGTTGTGCTTGAGAAGATATATTAATAAAAGATTCTATGGTCTGCATAGGAGCCACCACTGCTACAACTGCTAATTAATCTATTTGTTTTCAGGTGTAACACAAAAGATGAAATCTGAGGGGTAGGGTGGGGAGGAGAGGACCATGAAACATAGTGTAAGCCATATTTTATTTTATTTTCCCAATTAAAGTATAATAAGAAGAATGAAAGAATAAAGCATAAGAAGAATTAAAGTATAATAAGAATTAATTATTATTAATAAGAATAATAAGTTTATTATTCCTAATAAGTTTATTAACAAAGAATAATAAGAAGAATGATACAGTTTTCTATCATCTCTGCTGTGGCTGTATTGAATCTATTTATTTATAGTCATGTTTAATATTTTTTCAAAGTGATAATTTGTCAGCTGATGTTATTATTCAGTCAATGAACCCTTCCATTTTCTAGGTAATCACGTTCGTTTCGGGAAACATGTCACATTACTATGCTGAAACGTGTCTCAAGAGTAAGATAATTCATTTTAAAAGTTACAACTTAGAAACTGACAACTGCTGTTCTGCTGAACAAAATCATTTCTATGCTGTTAGGTTTACAGGGGAGTTGCTTTTCAAGGCTGACGGAGGGTTTATCTGCTATAAAATGTCTCAAGGAGGAAGACGATGGGTAATGAGGAGGATTATTTGTTGTCTGTCATGGAGAGATATGTTTACCATGATTAATTATGATGGCAAGAATGATGTTTTACCTTAAATTTGTCCTTCCTGCTAAAACCCTAGTGTTTCAGTGTTTCTAAAGGCACTCGTCAGGCAACTCTTAGCATTTAGTAATTGAACAGAGAGCTTTTCATTCATTTTGCCTGAGCTTTTCAATCCCTTTCCATTTTTTTCTTTCAATGTATAAATCCCTTTGATAAATTAGTGGAATCCTATGTTAGGTATAAAATTTGAATTCTGTGAGGGAAAATGCAGAGGAGGTAGTAATGAAATGAATTATGTCAAATGAGGACGAGTAACCCCACTTTTAAGATTTTCTTGGAAAACAAAGAGATATGTATAAAACTATTGTCTAGAATTTAGTGAATGAATACGCTATTATTTAAGAACCATGTTCCATTTTTAAAAAACGTGTCAGGTAAATTTGCCTTAAAAACCTTGCATTCTCAGAAATCTCCAAAATAACTGAATTTCAAAGTTGATTTTTATTTTATTTTAAGTGCTGGGGTGTATGTGCAGGATGTGCAGGTTTGTTACATAGGTAAATGTGTGCCATGGTGGTTTGCTGCACCTATCAACCCATCACCTAGGTATTAAGCCCAGCATGCATTAGCTATTTTTCCTAATGCTCTTCCTCGCTTGACCCCTCAGGCCCCAGTGTGTGTTGTTCCCTTCCCTATGTCCGTTGTTCTCATTGTTCAGCTCCCCCTTTTAAGTGAGAACGTGCAGTGTTTGTTTTTTTGTTCCTGTGTTAGTTTGTTGAGGATAACAGCTTTGAGCTCCACCCATGTCCCTGCAAAACACATGATCTTGTTCCTTTTTATGGCCGCATAGTATTCCATGGGGTTTATATACACCACATTTTCTTTATCCAGTCTATTATTGATGGGCATTTGGGTTGATTCCATGTCTTTGCTATGGTGAATAGTGCTGCAGTGAACATTCATGTGCATGTATCTTTACAATAGAATGATTTATATTCCTTTGGGTATATACCCTGTAGTGGGATTGCTGGGTCAAATGGTATTTCAGGTTCTAGGTCTTTGAGGACTCTCCACATTGTCTCCCACAATGGTTGAACTAATTTACACTCCAGTGTAGAAGTGTACCTATTTCTCCACAGCGTCACCAGTATCTGTTATTTTTTGACTTTTTAATAATTGCCATTCTGACTGGCGTGAGATGGCATCTCATTGTGGTTTTGATTTGCATTCCTCTAGTGACCAGTGATGTTGAGCTTTTTTTCATGTTTGTTGGCCACATAAATGTCTTCTTTTGAGAAGTGTCTGTTCATGTCCTCAAAGCTGGCTTTTTAAAAGAACTTGACTTGCCAGGACCATCATGAAATTACTAGTTATTTCAGTTTGCTTGTTGCAGACTCCCCAGCTAAGCATCTTGCTGGCGTAGACACAGATGTTAGTTGGATCAGTATTTTAGACAAGAAAGGACAGGATTTTCCTTAATTACTGGAAAGAGTCTAGTGCCCTCAGTAAGACTGAGTTACTTTAGCTACATAAACAAAGATTCCAAGCCTTGTGTCTACTCCTTTATATCTGCAGTGCCTTAGACTTGAAGAAATGCTCTGACCAACATCATTTGCTTTGATATTGCTCTAGTCTTGAAATGCAGGCATTGCTGTTTTTATGGTAAAGGTGAACAGCCGGGGCACAGAGGGTGGGGTGAGATGGGTGCTGGTGGAGCACGCACAGGTGGGGAAGGCACCATTGTGCGGTCATGGGCTGGAATGTCCACTCCCGACAGGGCCTGGGAAGAATTGCCCAGATTCTTTGCAGTGGCCAGTGGCCAGTGGCCTGGCTGGCTCTGACTCTCCCCTCTGTTTGGCCTCTCAGGCTGTGCAGGCTGTGCAACTGAGGAGAGGCTTTTCCACAAACTGTTTTCTCATTACAACCGGTTCATCAGGCCCGTGGAAAATGTTTCCGACCCCGTCACGGTGCACTTTGAAGTGGCCATCACCCAGCTAGCCAACGTGGTGAGTGCTCTCTGATCACAGCTTTCCCCAGTATTGTTGTACTTTTGCACATCGTAAATGAAGGAATTTTAGAAATACAGATAAACTCAAATCTACACAAGATCTGGCCCTTCAAAGCCATCCTCATTTGGGAGGGAGGCACTTTTCCCACCGATGTTGCAACTGTCTGTGTTGAGGCAGTGCTTTTCCTGGAAGTGCTTTCAGAGCCCGTTTATGAAACAGAGTTGCAAGGGAGTGAAAGGGAGCTAACTTCATGGGGCACCCATTATGCACTGGACACCTGTTTACACTGTGTGGCCAACATCTTCATCTCACTGCTGAGGAAACGGAAGCTTGGTTAAGTGACTGTCCCAGGGTCGTTCAACTACAAAATGGTAAAATTGAGATTTAACACCAAAGCTCATGTCATTTTCACTCCACAGTTAAAATTGCTTTAAGGCCGAGAGCAGTGGCTCATGCCTGTAATCCCAGCACTTTGGGAGGCTGAGGCAGGCAGATCCCTTGATCTCAAGAGTTTGAGACCAGCCTGAGCAACACAGCAAGATCCTGTTTCTACAAAAATGCAAAAATTAGCTAGGTGTGGTGGCACACGCCTATAGTCCCTGCTACTAGGGAGGCTGAGGTGGGAGGATTGCTTGAGCCCAGGAGGTCAAGGCTGCAGTGAGCCGAGATTGCACCACTGCACTCCAGCCTGGGTGACAGAGCAGGAAAAAAGAAGAAGAAAGAATTGTTTTAGCATTCTATGTTATATGAGAACAAAAGAAATGCAATTCCATTCAGCCTTGGAAAAAAAAGAAGATGGGAATTTGAGGATTTAATTTAATTCCTTGCTACCATGTTCAAGGGCAAGTAGGACCGGAGCTCGTTCTTTTGGATAATCTGTGCTCCCCCATTGCAGGGAGAGGAGGTGGCGAGGCCCATACTCTTGGGTACAGCAAGGTCTGGGCTCCAGGGCTCAAACCAAATTCCAGGAAGATGCAGGCTTAGAAGTAAAGGAGGTCTGAAGTGTCTCCAGAGAGGGGCACCAGAGCGTTCCTGAGACCACAGCACACGGAGGGAGAGCCCTGCTCATCAAGTCAGCCACAGCCATGGATGGCGAAGGGGTCTCCTTCCTCCCAGACTTTGCTCTGTGGATGAGGCAGCAGTGGCCCTTCTGGGTACACCTGGGGAAAGACCCTCATGACAGGCATGAGTCAAGCCCCACTGCCTTCTCCAGTCCATCCTTCCCAGGGGATGCAGAGGACCCTGGCCCGGTCCTCTGTCTGTGACCCAGGCTGGAAATGTGCATGCACTGGCTGAAAAAAAATAAAGCCAGATGTTTCCCCTCACCTGGATGTGCTCTCCCATCCTTTAGTGAGTGTTTATTTAGTGCCCGTTCTGATCCCCTTCCCAAGCCCAGTAGCTTTGTCCTGGTTCCTGGTCTCCTGCTAGGCTGCAAGCAGTTCTTGCAGCGGACTGGGTTGTTGTGAATGGAGAGCTGAACTGAGTTTGCTCTGAAATCTGTGAGGGACACCTCACTGCATGGCATCACTCCACAACCCTGCTGGACACGCCCTTGTGGGAGCTTATTCTGAAGTTGGGGCTTGGGAGGGCTGGTAAATGCAGATTTTGACATTTACATTTGGTTGCTAGTATCAGAGATTAAAAGAAAACCTACAACCTTTACAAAACAAGTTTATTCCTTACTTACGCAACAGAAATCTGAAGGTTAACAGTCCAGGAGATTAACATGGGTCAGTTTCATGGTGTTAGTGATTGCACATCTATGTTCACTTGCCCAGGTTACACACTGCACAGCTCCGGGGGATGTCACTCCCATGGACTGTGATTCTAAAGGCATAAACTGGACGCGGCAACAGTGCCCTGGGTTCCTTCCTTCTTTCTATTTTACCACTCTTTGCAGGAGGCTTCTTCTCTTGGTGTTGCCTCATGGTTCAAGATAACTACTGTATTCCCATCCTCACATTCACATTCTTGGCAAGAAATAGAAGGAAGGGAGAAAAAGGGCAAAGTGTACGTCCTAGACTTCTGTGATTTCTGCAAGAGCTGTTGCTTTCCATCTCATTGACTATCTCCAGCTGTAAAAGAGACTTGGAACTGCAGGATTTTAAAACTGAATTTTTATTTCTTGAGATCATTATAGAATGACATGCAGTCGTAAGAAATAACAGAGGGATATTTTGTAGACTCTGCCTGTTTCCCCCACTAATGTGCCCTCCATTTCTGAAATTTTGTCGTTTCAACAATGGTATACGTAACCGGAATCATAAAGTAGGTAAACTTGAGGGACTGGGTTTTTCCCTCAGCACCATCCCTTAGAGATTCCTCTGAGTCATTAAGTGTTATCAGTAGTTCATTCCTTCTGGTTGCTGAGTGTTTTGGTTTTTGGGTTTTTTTTTTTTTTTTTTTTTTTGAGATGGAGTCTTACTCTGTTGCCCAGGCTGGAGTGCAGTGGTGTGATCTCGGCTCACTGCAACCCACACCTCCCAGGTTCAAGTGATTCTCCTGTCTCAGACTCCCAAGTAGCTGGGATTGCAGGCATGCCCCACTATGCCTGGTTCATTTTTGTATTTGTAATAGAGATGGGGTTTCACCATGTTGGCCAGGCTGGTCTTGAACTTCTGACCTCAGGTGATCTGCCAGCCTCAGCCTCCAAAGTGTTGGGATTATAGGTGTGAGCCACCTCACCTGGCCCATGTTGCTTGTTTATTAGCTTGTTGAAGGACATTTGAGCTGATTCTAGTTTTTGGTTGATTACAAATACAGCTGCTATGAACATCTACGTACAGGTTTTAGTGTAAATGTAAACCTCCATGTCTCTGGGATAAACGCCCAGGAGTGCAATAGCTGTGTGTTGTCAGGTGAACATGGGGTGGCCGAGAGAAGTGGCACAGCCAGGACGCTCTGTCGCCTCCTCCCTTCTGTAAGGCCTTGGGGTCCTCTGTCTGATCCCTAGCTTAGCCCTGGAGCACCAAGGCTTTACCTGGAATTGTGTTTATGCCATGCAAAATGACCTTGGCCAGAAAGTTTTCTGTTTCTTTTCAGTGCAGGAGCAAGGTCAAGTGCGCCTTGGGGAGATCCAGGACAAAGGCCCTGCCCAGTGTTTGTGCTGGCCTGGCGTATCTGAAATGACAAAGATAAAGCCTTGGTGCAATGCAGCCCACTTGGCCTTTCCGATCTGAGTCTCTGAGTCTGCTGCTGCTCCAGCAATGATTCCATTTGAAATCATAAGTCAAAGCCTTTGATGCAGCTGCTGTGTCAATGAATTGATTTTCCCAAGAAGGAGGTGCAGGGTGATGTCGCCAGGAATGGGGTTGATGCTGTGGGTCTTTGGACTCCTCCAGTAGGGATGTCTCATAGCAGTGCCGTGCCCATTGGTGGGAGCTGGAATTGCATGGAGAGAGAGTACGACTTGCCAGACAGGTCCTGCTCCATAGGGTCAGCTGACATCTCTGAAGGTGTCCATACCCCCATGGGCCATGTCCATACCACCTGGAGCTTCTCCCAGCTTGTGGAGGTGAGGCTGTGGAGTTGGCTCTTGCCAACTGATCTCAGCTCTCTGAACACAGTGTGTTCATTCAGAGAGAAAGCAGGCTTTGGAGGCAGCTGGGACTTGTGTCAGTCACCTTGGAGGCCTTCCTGGAACCGAGACTGCAGGGCTAGTCCATTCCTGACCAACAGTGAGTGGATTTATGGACACGGCCCCTGCTGGACTCTGCAGATTATAAGGGGACTTTCATCACCAGAAGGCACTGACCGTGGGCTTGTGTAATTGTAAAGCCATGAATTGGTGAACCAGTGGATAAGTACAGATCATTTCTTTGCTTCCCGGGACTCACAGGAACCCATATTGTAATTCCTTTGCTGGCCTTTCAAACCCTAGGGCTTACCCTGTCTTGTCACAGGCCCATTCTTGGGGCTTAACCTGCCTTGTCACAGGCCTGTCTTATCACAGGCCCATTTGAAAGAGGAAGCCTGGCACGATTACTGTTTAGAGTTTTCCAGGAGGGGCAGCAGTGGGGATGGAGTAGGGGAGAAGTGAAAGCAGGGCAGCCACATGGCCCAGGGCAGCCTGGTGTCTGAGCCTGGCCACGGCTCCCTCGGCCACCATCACAGAGCTCATTTACTCTGGAGGGTGCGTGAGTGTCTTGGGAAGCAAGGTTGGCTGAGGAAGACTTGCGACTCTACTGCTGGACACTGGGGACATTCCCACAGCCCCCAGGCTGCCGCCCGCAAGGCTACTCAAGGTGCCAACTGTGTCTTTGGTAGTTCTCCCACTGAGAGGTGGTAGCTTAGGAACTCATTCCATTTGGGATGTCACCTGGAATGCTCTTCCTCCACACAGCCCTGACTGTCTTCTGGTCATTTAAGTATCTGCTTAAACATTACCTCCTCAGAGAAGCCTTCTTTGCCCACCCCGTCTAAAATAGATGTGTGTGTGTCTGAGATTATGTGCATGAGTGTGCATGAGTGTGTGTGTGCATGAGTGTGTGTGTGACTGTGTGAGTGTATGCACGAATGTATGTATGAGTGTGTGTGAGTGTGCATTCGTGTTTGCATGATTGTGTGACTGCATATGTGGACGAGTGTGACTGTGTGTGCATGAGTGTTCATGTGAGTGGGTGACTGCATGTGTGTGTGTGTGTGTGTGTGTATGAATATGTGATGATTCATGAGGTGTGTGCACATAAGTGTGTAGAACAGTGTATATGAATGTGTGCATGTGTGAGTGTGGTTATGCATGAGTGTGCACGAGTGTGTATGTGTGTGGGTGGGTGTGAATGAGTGTGAACTTGTGTATGAGTGTGTGCTTATGAATGTGTGATTGTGCGTGTGTGCATTAGTGTGTGATTGTGTATAAGTGTAGATGGGTGTGTGTGAATGTGTGATTGTACATGTGTGCATGAGTGTGAGTGTGCCTGAGTGTGTGTGTGTCCCCACACATGGACCGTTCCATCCATCTTTATTTGTCTTTATAGGCCTTATTACTATCTTATGTTATAGTATAGATCTATTAGTAATTTTATGTCTCCCATCTGACAGCTGAGACACATGAAGTCAGGACATCCCAATATTTATAGAGCACATAGTGGTTACTAAATACGTATTTGTGTAGTGAATGATCAAAGTGGTGACTTGGGTGGGGGTAGTGGTAGTGGGTGAGTAGCAGCTGCCAGCAGGAAACTCCATGGTGGCCAAGGCTGATGTATTTTTTTTTTTTTTTTTGAGACGGAGTTTCACTCTTGTTACCCAGGCTGGAGTGCAATGGAGCGATCTCGGCTCACCGCAACCTCCGCCTCCTGGGTTCAGGCAATTCTCCTGCCTCAGCCTCCTGAGTAGCTGGGATTACAGGCACGCACCACCATGCCCAGCTAATTTTTTGTATTTTTAGTAGAGACGGGGTTTCACCATGTTGACCAGGATGGTCTCGATCTCTTGACCTCGTGATCCACCCGCCTCGGCCTCCCAAAGTGCTGGGATTACAGGCTTGAGCCACCGCGCCCAGCCACGTATTTTTTTTAAATTTGAGACGGAGTCTCGCTCTGTGGCCCAGGCTGGAGTGCAATGGTGTGATCTTGGCTCACTGCAACCTCTGCCTAGCGTTTGACTGATTCTCCTGCCTCAGCCTCCTTAGTAGCTGGGATTACAGGCACCAACCACCACACCCAGCTAATTTTTATTGTTGTTGTTGAGATGGAGTCTCGCTCTGTTGCCAGGCTGCAGTGCAGCGGTGCAATCTTAACTCACTGCAACCTCTGCCTCCCAGGTTCAAGTGATTCTCCTGCCTCAGCCTCCCAAGTAGCTGGGACTACAGGCATGAGCCACGACGCCCAACTAATTTTTGTATTTTTTAGTAGAGCCGGGATTTCACCATGTTGGCCAGGATGGTGTCGATCTCTTGACCTTGTGACCTGCCCGCCTCGGCCTCCCAAAGTGCTGGGATTATAGGCATGAGCCACTGCACCGGGCCCCCTATTTTTTTGTATTTTTAGTAGAGACGGGATTTCACCATGTTGGCCAGGCTGGTCTCGAACTCCTGACCTCAGGTGATCCACCCACCTCGGCTTCCCAAAGTGCTGGGATTACAGGTGTGAGCTACTGCGCCCTGCGGAGGCTGACATCTTAAGGTAGGTTCCCGTGGCAGGCTTTCAGGACTCAGAGCCTGGAGAGCCCTGAGGCATGAGGATGGGAGGAATTTAGGAAACAGGTAAAAACACTAAGCCGGGTTGGAATCCCCACCACCGTCTGCAACATCTCCCTCCCTCTTTCCTGCTGTCGCTCTTCTTTTCCTTCCTTCCTTTCATGGAACTAGAAACCTGTATAGGCTGCAGAAATCAAAAGCACTTCACAGAAGAGGTGAGACTTAAATCATCTCTGAAAGAGTTTAAAGCCACGTTTAAGGGCTGGGGAGATGTGGAAATGCTGCCCTTCTGGTTGCATGCTGGATGCTTTTCAGACATTGCCTTTCAGTCTTCTTCCATTGGCATGAATAAGTCAGATTTGGTTCTTTTTAGTTGTCATTTCTGCTCTAAGATCTCTATGGCAAGCACATTTGAGGCTAAACATATTATTTCTTCTTCCCAGGATGAAGTAAACCAGATCATGGAAACCAATTTGTGGCTGCGTCATGTATGTGCCTATATCATGTGTCAGCTTAACGATGTCCAATGGATAAAACCCATAAGCTCTTACTTCAGCACTGCCCTGCAGGAAACAAAACAAAACCAAACAAAACCAAACCCATAAGTACTACCTCGCTCCATCTCCTCCTGGTTATAGAATATAACATATTATCCACTAGGTCATCTCCAAAGCCTAAAGTTCAGCTCTGGTAATAGCTGACTTGATGCACGCTTCACAGGTGCAGACACCTAGTGACAGAGATCCCTCTGACATAGAGATTTCCATTCTTCCTGGTTGCTGCTCTCAGATCTCCCATTTTTATCTGTAACTTGAGCTCCAGGGTTTGAGGTGTGCCTGCTCTTTGATCCCTGCTTGACCAGGCTTGGAGAAGTCAGTAGCTGAGCATAGCAAAATGTATGTGAGACTCCCAGCAGCTGGTGTTATCAGTTCTACCCTTTCTTCCTTAAGAAAGTCTTGACCAGGTGCAGTGGCTTACGCCTGTAATCCCAGCACTTTGAGAGGCTGAGGCAGGTGGATCACCAGAGGTCAGGAGTTCAAGACCAGCCTGGGCAACATGGTGAAGTCCCGTCTCCAGTAAAAATACAAAATTAGCCAGGTGTGGTGGTGGGTGCCTGTAATCCCAGCTACTCAGGAGGCTGAGGCCAGAGAATCTCTTGAATCTGGGAGGCGGAGGTTGCAGTGACCCGAGATTACGCCACGGCAGTCAAGCCTGGGTGACAGAGCATGGCTCTGTCTTGAAAATTAAAAAAAAAGGAAAGAAAGGAAGTCTTAATCTTTTATGCAGATTTTGTTAAAAAACAAGACAAGGCCGGGCGCGGTGGCTCACGCCTGTAATCCCAGCACTTTGGGAGGCCGAGGCGGGTGGATCATGAGGTCAAGAGATCGAGACCATCCTGGTTAACACAGTGAAACCCCGTCTCTACTAAAACTACAAAAAATTAGCTGGGCATGGGAGCGCATGCCTGTAATCCCAGCTACTCGGGAGGCTAAGGCTGGAGAATTGCCTGAACCCAGGAGGCGGAGGTTGCGGTGAGCCGAGATTTCGCCATTGCACTCCAGCCTGGGTAACAAGAGCGAAACTCCGTCTCAAAAAAAAAAAAAAAAAACAAAAAAAACAAGACAAAACTTACCATCATACCCTTGAGCTTTTTGATATTAGAAATGGGTTGTCACTCCAGTGTGAGTATGGCTCATGGAATATGGAAGTTGAGCCAAAAACTTTGATGAGCTAATAATCAATAGATAAGCATCTAATGAAATATTTGCCCAAATCAGCTCAGCTATTTTTTTTTTTTTTTTGAAAGGAAGAAAAAGAATTAAAAAAAAAAAAAAAAGAAAAAGAATACAGGAAAGGAAGAAAGAGGAAGAGGGAGAGAGAACAGGGGTGTTGCTTTATTGCCCGGGCTAGAATGCAGTCTAAAACTGGGTATGCCTGTAATTGTGTTTAATAATAGAGACATAAAAAAAAATGAGGGAATAAAATAATTAACAGCTCAGCTATTTAGCTCCCTTTTCCCCACGGATATAATTGTCCAGAGTTTGATAGAAACCAATACATTCTTCAAATAATAATGTATTTTTGGCAAGGCTCAGTGGCTCACGCCTATAATCCCAGCACTATGGGAGGCTGAGGCGGGCAGATCACAAGGTCAAGAGATCGAGACCATCCTGGCCAACATGGTGAAACCCCTTTTCTACTAAAAATACAAAAGAAAAAAAAAAGATAAATGTATTTTTTTTTCTTTCTTTTTTTTTTTTTTTTGATGAAGTCTTACTCTGTCATCCAGGCTGGAGTACAGTGGCACAATCTCGGCTCACTGCAACCTCCACCTCCCGGGTTCAAGTGATTCTCCTGCCTCAGCCTCCTGAGTAGCTGGGACTACAGGGGAGTGCCACCACACCCAGCTAATTTTTTGTATTTTTAATTGAGACAGGGTTTCACCATGTTAGCCAGGCTGGTCTCGATCTCCTGACCTCGTGATCCTCCCCACCTTGGGCTCCCAAAGTGCCAGGATTACAGGCGTATTTTTCTTTTTCAGAAACAGCTGTTGAACCATCATAAAATTATCATTGGAAGAAAGTTATTAAGAAACTAATTTTTTTTTCCAGACAGAGTCTCACTCTGTCAACCAGCCTGAATATAGTCGTGCAATCTCAGCTCACTGCAAACTCCACCTCCCAGGTTCAAACGATACTCCTGCCTCAATCTCCCAAGTAACTGATATTTCAGGCATGTGCCACCACCGCCGGCTAATTTTTGTATTTTTAGTAGAGGTGGGCTTTCACTGTGTTGACCAGGCTGGTCTTGAACTCCTGACCGCAAGTGATCTGCCCACTTCGGCCTCCCAAAGTGCTGAGATTACAGGTGTAAGCCAACGGGCCTGACAAGAAAGTTTTTAAGAAATTTTAAAAGTCGATTTCTATTTATTTTAGATCTGGAATGATTATAAATTGCGCTGGGATCCAACGGAATACGACGGCATTGAGACTCTTCGCGTTCCTGCAGATAAGATTTGGAAGCCCGACATTGTTCTCTATAACAAGTACGGGTCTCTGACCACTGTAGTCTCTTTCCAAAGCTGCTGTTGGTGTATTCTGGCCCATAGCAAAGGGAGTGTTACTAATGGTGTCTGACTTACTTTGCAGTGCTGTTGGTGACTTCCAAGTTGAAGGCAAGACGAAAGCTCTTCTTAAATACAATGGCACGATAACCTGGACTCCACCAGCTATTTTTAAGAGTTCCTGTCCTATGGATATCACCTTTTTCCCTTTTGATCATCAAAACTGTTCACTAAAATTTGGTTCCTGGACGTATGACAAAGCTGAAATTGATCTTCTAATCATTGGATCAAAAGTGGATATGCATGATTTTTGGGAAAACAGTGAATGGGAAATTATCGATGCCTCTGGCTACAAACATGACATAAAATACAACTGTTGTGAGGAGATATACACAGATATAACCTATTCTTTCTACATTAGAAGATTGCCGATGTTTTACACGATTAATCTGATCATCCCCTGTCTCTTTATTTCATTTCTAACCGTGTTGGTCTTTTACCTTCCTTCGGACTGCGGTGAAAAAGTGACACTTTGTATTTCAGTCCTGCTTTCTCTGACTGTGTTTTTGCTGGTCATCACAGAAACCATTCCATCTACCTCTCTGGTGGTCCCACTGGTGGGTGAGTACCTGCTGTTCACCATGATCTTTGTCACACTGTCCATCGTGGTGACTGTGTTTGTGTTGAACATACACTACCGCACCCTGATGACACACACCATGCCCAGGTGGGTGAAGACAGTTTTCCTGCAGCTCCTGCCCCAGGTCCTGCTGATGAGGTGGCCTCTGGACAAGGCAAGGGGCACAGGCTCTGATGCAGTGCCCAGAGGCCTTGCCAGGAGGCCCACCAAGGACAAGTTTGCGAGCCGTGGGGAGCCCAGACATCTTAAAGAATGCTTCCATTGTCACAAATCAAACGAGCTTGCCACCAGCAAGAGAAGATTAAGTCATCAGCCGTTACAGTGGATGGCGGAAAATTCGGAGCACTCACCTGAAGTTGAAGACGTGATTAACAGTGTTCATTTCATAGCAGAAAATATGAAGAGCCACAATGCAACCAAGGAGGTAAATGTGCGTCCCCTCCACATGCCTTCGGGCACTCTGGAGACGCAGTCAGACTGTTAGTGTGAATTTTGTTCCTGAGAGGGTCAGGCGGCCTTGCCGAAATCTGGCTCTGTTATATGGTTATGGGTGGACTGACAGGGTCAGACCTCCCAGTGGAGTGGGGTCAGGTGCCAACAGTCCCAGAGCAAATCTCCACCTCCAGAAATGTGAACTCAAGCAAAATTTGCTTAAAATAAACATTCACGGCCAGGCGCAGTGGCTCACGCCTGTAATCCCAGCACTTTCGGAGGCTGAGGTGGGCGGATCACCTGAGGTCAGGAGTTTGAGACCAGCATGGCCAACATGGGGAAACCCCATCTCTACTAAAAATACAAAAATCAGCCAGGTGTGGTGGCACAGGCCTGTAATCCTAGCTACTTGGGAGGCTGAGGCAGGAGAATCGCCTGAATCCAGGAGGCGGGGGTTGCAGTGAGCTGCGATTGTGCTCCTGCACTCCAGCCTGAGCAGCAGAGCAAGACTCCATCTCAAAAATAAAAATAAATAAATAAACCTTCAGGGCAACCTCAGTTAATGAAACCAAGAGCCCCAGCCTGGGCAACATAGGGAGGCCCTATCCTACCAACAAACAAACAAATTAGCAGACGTGTTGGTGTGCACCTATAGTCCCAGCCATTTAAGAGGCTGAGGTGGGAGGATTGCTTGAGCCCAGCAGTTCGAGGCTGTAGCCTGAGAGGCAGAAGACAGAGCAGGACCCTGTCTGTCACACATACACACACACACACACACACAAACAACCCCTGAACGAGAAACAACGGCAAATAAAAAGATAGAGAAAAGCTGCCCCAGAGGGAAGGAGAAATGAGCTTGGAGCAGCGTGCAGCCTGGGGGTGCTGGGAGAAGTGGGAGAGGCGGAAGTGCGTTCGTTCCGGCAGCTCTGGTCCCACTTCTCCTACTCGAGAGGGATTTAGGTGCTGGTGAAATGAGCCCCAGGGATATTTTTAGCATTCACGTACTCTGCTCCTGCTACCCATAGCAGCCTGCACCTCCCTCAGCCTCCAAAGACAGAGCTCAAGAGAATCATGCCAATTTCCCACACCACGTGGGTGACTAGCTGAGGTCATCTGAAACTCAGGCCAGGTGTCTGGGTTTGACCTCGGACTGCAGCTGCTGGCAGCCATTGCTCCTTGTGATAGGAGACTGTGAGACAGAGAAGTCCGCCATGCCCTGTTGGTGCAGAGGGCAGACGCTCTGAATGGCTGTCATGCAGGTGTGTCACGGGACAAGAGAGCCCAGAAAGATTCACCTTCATGGTGACAGCTTCATAAAATTTAAAATTTTTGTCTCTACAATAAATACAAAAATTAGCGGGGTGTGGTGGTGGATGCCTGTAATCCCAGCACTTTCAGAGACCAACGCTGGAGGCTTTTTTAAGGCCAGAAGTTTGAGACCAGCCTGAGCAACATATTGAGACCCTGTTTCTAAAAAACAATTTTTTTCTTTTGTTTTTTTAAAAAAAATTTTTTTTTTTTTGAGACGGAGTTTCACTCTTGTTACCCAGGCTGGAGTGCAATGGCGCGATCTCGGCTCACCGCAACCTCCGCCTCCCGGGTTCAGGCAATTCTCCTGCCTCAGCCTCCTGAGTAGCTGGGATTACAGGCACGTGTCACCATGCCCAGCTAATTTTTTGTATTTTTAGTAGAGACGGGGTTTCACCGTGTTGACCAGGATGGTCTCGATCTCTTGACCTCGTGATCCACCCGCCTCAGCCTCCCACAGTGCTGGGATTACAGGCTTGAGCCACCGCGCCAGGCCTTTTTTAAGAAAATTTTATTTATTTATTTATTTATTTTTTGAGACCCAGTCTTGCTCTGTCACCAGACTGGAGTGCAGTGGCGCAATCCCAGCTCACTGCAACTTCCACCTCCTGGGTTCAAGTGATTTTTCCGCCTCAGCCTCCTGAGTAGCTGGGACCACAGGCGTGTGCTACCACGCCTGGCTAATTTTTGTATTTTTAGGAGAGATGGGGTTTCGCCGTGTGTTGGCCAGGATGGTCTCGATCTCTTGACCTGGTGATCTGCCCACCTCGGCCTCTCAAAGTGCTGGGATTACAGGCGTGAGCCACCGTGCTCAGCCAAAAAAATTTTTTTTAAATGTGCCAAGCCTGTTGTCCCAGCTACTTGGGAAGCTAAGGCTGGAGGATTGCTTAAGCCTAGGAGTTCCAGGTTCCAGTGAGCCACAGCCATACGACTGCACTCTAGCCTGGGCAACACAGCAAAATCCTGTTCCTAAATAAAATTTTTTTTAAATCTAAGAGACAGCTGCTCTTGACTTAATCACTACCAGTTAGGGCTGTCAAGACACAACTGTGGAGACAGTGGCAGAAGGCTGGAGGGTCAGGAACTGCAAGAAACACAACTAGCTCTCCACGGCCAGCATCCCTTTGAGGGCTGGAGGACTGCCTCTTCCTGATAAAGGGTTCCTCAATCATACTCCACATCCGTCAACCCCAGCGGCACCCCCTGCCTCAGACTCATTCCCCAGACTTGCCACGGAGCCAGACTACCCAGCGTTGCAGAGCATGAGTCTAGCTCTCTGAGTAGCTGCTTCTCAGGAGTGTCTCTTGCAGTTAGGAAAGGTCCCTGGTGACCCACGGAGTCAGGGCTTTACCGGAGCGTCTGCTGTCTGAGGCACTCATGGAGGCTGTGCATTTGCCCTCTGCAGACAAAACAAAATTTCTTATGTGCTGATTTGCAGTAGCTTTGAAGGTAAAAGAAAAAAAAGAAAAAAAAATTTCTTATGTGTCCTATACAGGAGACACGGATTCACCAAAGTAATACCAATATTCTCTTTATTTTTATTTTTATTTATTTATTTTTTGAAATGAAATCTCTCACTCTGCCACCCAGCCTGGAGTGCAGTGGCGAGATCTTGGCTCACTGCAACCTCCACTTCCCAGGTTCAAGTGATTCTCCTGCCTCAGCCTCCTGGGTAGCTGGAATTTCAGGTGCCCACCACTATGCCCGGCTAATTTTTGTATTTTTAGTAGAGATGAGTCTTCACCATGTTGGCCAGGCTGGCCTCAAACTCCTGACCCCAGGTGATCCGCCTGCCTTGCCAATATTTGCTTTAAAAAGTACCGGAGAAATCTCCTTTGAAAAAGAAGCAGCTTATTGATGAAACAAAGCATGCTTCTCATGGTTTTGTTTTTTTAAACCAGCTCTAATTTTTGTTTGCATTTCAGGTAGAAGATGACTGGAAATACGTGGCCATGGTGGTGGACAGAGTATTTCTTTGGGTATTTATAATTGTCTGTGTGTTTGGAACTGCGGGGCTATTTCTACAGCCACTACTTGGGAACACAGGAAAATCTTAAAATGTATTTTCCTTTATGTTCAGAAAGTTAGCAGACACCATCTTTGTTCTGCATTCCTTGCCACAAGGAAAGGAATGCGAAGGCTTCCTACCCGAGTCCCCCACCTACTAAAGCTGATGGCTAGATGGAAAAAGAGGACTTTCTTGTACATTGGGAGGTGGAGTATCCTCCGATGTAGCACAGGGGGAGAAGTGAACGTGTTACCACACTAGTGCCCAGATCAGGCAGTACCCACGGTTACAGTATCAGGCCACGCTTCTCGTGTCTGTGTGTTTGGCTTCCAAGGACATGAGTGACTTATACTACAGCCTAGCTACGTAATTAACATCAAGCCACACTAAGAAGAAGTTTTGCTGTACCTCCAGTGAATGCTGTTTCTCAGTATCATGACACATGAGAGGTGAACTCTGGGAAGTGGACCTTGCAACATTTGTGAACTGTTTGCAACACTTGGGAACTATTGCATCCTTGATTTCTTGTGCATGTCTCTGTGATGTAGCTCATACCTCTCAGCATTATTTGATACGTAGTTTTTTCTTTTTTGAGATGGAGTTTTGCTCTTGTTGCCCAGGCTGGAGTGTAACGGCACGATCTCAGCTCACGGCAAGCTCCGCCTCCTGGGTTCAAGCAATTCTCCTGCCTCAGCCTCCCGAGTAGCTGGGATTACAGGCATGCGCCACCAAGCCCTGTTAATTTTGTATTTTTAGTAGAGATAGGGTTTCTTCATGTTGGTCAGGCTGGTCTTGAACTCCTGACCTCAAGTGATCCACCTGCCTCAGCCTCCCAAAGTGCTGCGATTACAGGCGTGAGCCACTGCGCCTGGCTGTTTAGTCTTTTTTCATCAACAGTTTTCATTTCTTCGTTGTCTCGAGGCAGAGGGGGGTTTTTTTTTTTTTTTTTTTTTTTTTAATTTCATTTAGATTTTTAGTTTTAAGTTGGGTCCAATGCCACATGCATATTTCTCCTATAAGGAATTATAATCTCGGAGGGTTTGGAGCAATTCCTTTTCTGAGAGGGAGAAGTTTGGGAATTCTGCAATAAGCACCCTAATTATTTCCTTATTTGTTGTATAAGTATGATAACAACTTTAAAGATGTATTTTAAGGCAGAAAAACAATAAATCAAATTTAACAAAATAAATAATTTCGTTTGTCCCTTTTCCGTTCTAGTCTTTGTCTGTATGCAAAAACTTCAATTTTACCTTGCAATGCCGCTTCTTTAAAACATAATACCAGCAACATTCCCTTATTACAGAGTCTTGAAATATAATTTTTATGATAGCATAGTCTCCATTGTGAATTCTTTCTCTTTTTTCTGCTGGAGCATGAGGTTCTCTGTAGGACATTAGGCAGAGGTCTTGAATTTCAATGAGTCCGTTTTATTTTTTATTCTTTTTTTATTAATTTTTTTGAGGCAGAGTCTTGCTCTGTTATCCAGGCTGGCGTGCAGTGGCGCGATGACGGCTCACTACAACCTCCACCTCGTGGATTCAAGCAATTCTCCTGCCTCAGCCTCCCAAGTAGCTGGGATTACAAGCGCCTGCCACCACACCCAGCTAATTTTTATATTTTTAGTACAGACAGGGTTTTGCCATGTTGGCCAAGCTGGTGTCAAACTCTTGACCACAAGTGATCCTCCCACCTCGACTTCCAAAGTGCTGGGATAACAGGCATGAGCCACTACAGCCGGCCTGAATGACTCTTATTTTAGAGCATTTTTATTCCTTTTAATATTGGTAATTATAATACTTACATTTGGCCGGGCGTAGTGGCTCACGCCTGTAATCCAAGCACTTTGGAGGCCAAGGCGGGCAGATCACCTGAGGTTGGGAGTTCAAGACCAGCCTGACCAACATAGTAAAACCCCATTTAAAAAATAAATAAATAAATAAATAAATAAAACTTACATTTTCTTTTCCTGTCTTTAAAAAGGGTTGGTTGTTACTCAATACTTTATTTTTTATTGTTAAGCCCAATCAATATCTAATTTCATTTAAATTTTTTCAACTGTGGTAAAATCACATAACATAAAATTTCCCATCTTCACCAGTTTTAAGCATACAGTTTAATGGTACTAAATGCCTTCATGTTGTTGTATAACCTTCACCACCACCCACCTCCAGAACTCTTTGTCCTGCAAAACTGAAACGCTGCACCCAGTAAGCAATTACTGCTCCTTCTCCCGTACCTCACAGGCAACCCCTATTCTACTTTCTGTCTCTATGAATTTGACCACTCTGGCCACCTCATATAAGTGGGATCATATTGTGTTTGTTCTTTTGTGACTGGCTTATTTCACTTGGCATAACAGCCTCAAGGTGCATCTGTATTGTAACGTATCAACATGTTTCTTTCCTTTTCAAGGCTGAATAATATTCTATTGTGCGTATTTTACCTCACTTTGTGTATCCATTCACCTGTCAACGGACTCTTGCGTTGCTTCTACCTTTCGGCTGCTGCTATGAACTTGGGCTTACCAATAACTCTGAGTCCCTGCTTTCAGTTATCTTGGGTATATACTCACAAGTGAAATTGCTGGATCAGATGGTTATTCTATTTTTTAATTTTTAATTTTTGTGGGTACATAGTAGTCGTATGTATTTATGGGTTATGTGAGATATTTTGACATAGGCATGCAATGTGTAATCATCACATCGGTGATTGTTATAAATGGAGTGTCCATTACCTCAAGCATTAATCCTCTGTGTTACAAACAATCCAATTATACTTTTAGTTATTTTTAAATGTACAATTACATTACTTTTGACTACAGTCACCCTGTTATGTTAGCAAATACTAGATCTTATTCATTCTTACTATTTTTTTGTACCCATAGTTATTTTGTTTTTAATTTTCTTTCTTTCTTTTTTTTTTTTGAGATAGAGTTTCACTCTTGTTACCCAGGCTGGAGTGCAGTGGTGCAATCTCAGCTCACCGCAACCTCCACCTCCTGGGTTCAAGCAATTCTCCTGCCTCAGCCTCCCGAGTAGCTGGGACTACAGGCATGCGCCACCATACCCAGCTAATTTTTTTTTTTTTTTTGTATTTTTTTAGTAGAGATGGGTTTCACCATGTTGACTGGGATGGTCTTGATCTCTTGACCTCGTGATCTACCCGCCTCGGCCTCCCACAGTGCTGGGATTATAGGCTTGAGCCACAGTGCCCTGCCTTTGTTTTTGATTTTCTAAGGAACCATTATTCTATTTTCCAAGGGGCTGCACCATTTTATGTTCCCACCAGCAGTGCACAAGGGTTCCGATTTCTCTGCATCCTTACCAACACTTGTTATTTTCTGGGTTTTTGGCAGTTGCCATCCTAATGGGTGAGAAGTGGCGTCTCATTGTGGTTTTGGTTTGCGTTTCCCTAATAGTTAGCAATGTTGAGCATCTTTTCATGTGCTTATTGGCCATTTGTATGTCTTATTTGAAGAAATGTCTATTTAAGTCCTTCACCCATTTCAAAAATCAGGTTGTTTTTTGATTGTTGAGTTGTAGGAGTTCATTATATGTTCTGTACATTAATCGCCCATCAGATATAAAAACAAGACTTTTAAGAACTGTATTGCAGCCAAGTGTGGTGGCTGATGCCTGTATTCCCAGCACTATGGGAGGCTGAGGCGGATGGATGGCTTTAATCTAAGAGTTTGAGACCGGCCTGGGCAACATGGTGAAACCCTGTCTCTACAAAAAAATATAAAAATTAGCTGGGAGCGCTGGTGCCTGCAGTCCCAGCTACTCGTGAGGCTGAGGTAGGAGGATTAGTTG
The DNA here is from genome assembly GCF_009761245.1 of Sapajus apella. Classification (NCBI taxonomy): domain Eukaryota; kingdom Metazoa; phylum Chordata; class Mammalia; order Primates; family Cebidae; genus Sapajus; species Sapajus apella. Next base: position 1,302,471 of record NW_022436961.1, read on the forward strand.
AAGCCAGGAGGTCAAGGTTGCAGTGAGCTATGATCATGCTACTGCACTCCAGCCTAAGCAACAGAATGAGACCCTGTCACAAAATATAACATATAAAGCAGAAAAAGGACCTGCATTTCAGGAAGATGGGAGCAGAGTGCTCCCAGCCAGGGTCAAGGAAACCCCATGCTGACTTCTTAACCCATACCTTTCTACTTGAGCATACCTTGGACTGCCCAGCCCAGCTTTCCAGAAGTTGCTCAGTGACCTTTAGGGGAAAGAGGATCTTGTACTTACAAGTAAATAAACTAGCAACATACATTTAAGAAGAAATGAGGCCGGGCGTGGTGGCTCAGGCCTGTAATCCCAGCACTTTGGGAGGCCGAGGCGGGTGGATCACGAGGTCAAGAGATCGAGACCATCCTGGTCAACACGGTGAAACCCCGTCTCTACTAAAACTACAAAAAATTAGCTGGGCATGGTGGCGCGTGCCTGTAATCCCAGCTACTCAGGAGGCTGAGGCAGGAGAATTGCCTGAACCCAGGAGGCGGAGGTTGCGGTGAGCCGAGATCGCGCCATTGCACTCCAGCCTGGGTAACAAGAGTGAAACTCCGTCTCAAAAAAAAAAAAAAAAAAGAAGAAATGAAATAAGCATTGGAAAAAAAAGGGAATCATAGCATTTGTTCAGAAGAACAAAGGAAAGCATGGATTGAAAATGTATAAAGGGACATGAAGAGAGTAAAACATTGAAGATCTCTTTGTTAATTGAGATTTTTAACTTTTATTTTATTTTCATTTATTTATTTATTTATTTATTTTGAGATGGGGTTTCGCTCTTGTCATGCAGGCTGGAGTGCAGTGGCCCGATCTTGGCTCACTGCTACCTCCGTCTCCTGGGTTCAAGTAATTCTCCTGCCTCAGCCTCCCAAGTAGCTGGGATTACAGGCACACACCACCATGCCCAGCTAATTTTTGCATTTTTAATAGAGATGGGGTTTCACGAAGTTGGCCAGGCTGGTCTTGAACTCCTGCTCTCAGGTGATCCGCCTGCTTCTGCCTCCCAAAGTGCTGAAATTACAGTCATGAGCCACCAAGCCCTGCCTGAGATTTTTAACTTTTAAAATTGACTTGAAGCTCTCTTGATTATGATTTCGTCATTAATATCTCTGTGTGTGTGTTCACACGTGTGCACATGCATTGGGGATTGTCTGTGTATCTGAACTATATAATCAATGTCTTAGACATGAAATGAAACTCCTAGATTTTTTTTTTTGAGACGGAGTTTCACTCGTTACCCAGGCTGGAGTGCAATGGCACGATCTCGGCTCACCGCAACCTCCGCCTCCTGGGTTCAGGCAATTCTCCTGCCTCAGCCTCCTGAGTAGCTGGGATTACAGGCACACGCCACCATGCCCAGCTGAATTTTTGTATTTTTAGTAGAGACGGGGTTTCACCACGTTGACCAGTATGGTCTCGATCTCTTGACCTCGTGATCCACCCGCCTCGGCCTCCCAAAGTGCTGGGATTACAGGCTTGAGCCACCGCGCCCGGCCAAAACTCCTAGATTTTTTAACCCAAATCTTATTTTATCTCAAAAGGTAGTCTCCCCACAGTCACACAGCTAATTAATAAATCTAACACTAGAACACGAATCTCCTAACTCTTTAACCATGTCTCTTCCTCTTGTACAATTCATCCTCTTCCATGAGATGCGCGTAGAAAAAGAAGTAAATCAACTGAGTTGGTTCATCCTTTCCCCATCCCAACCCCAGGCTCACCACCACAGGACGGGGCTGGGAGTGGGAGGCCCGAATTAGGGAGAATGGTTTGGGGGCATCTTTCACGGTAGTCAGTAGAGAGAAGAAGGCTTTGAAATGTAAACTGTGTCAGGAAGATGAGGGAGCAAACTGCCCACTTATTTTAGGAAGATCAGGACTATCAGTTAGAAAAAACAAACAAAAAACATGAGAAAGTTTATTTTAAAGAGCGTAAAGGATAAAAAGTATCGGCCAGGCGCAGTGGTTCACGCCTGTAATCCCAGCACTCTGGGAGGCCGAGGCGGGCGGATTCCGAGGTCAGAAGACCAAGACCATCCTGGCCAACACGGTGAAACCCCGTCTCTGCTAAAACTACAAAAACTTAGCCAGATGTGGTGGCGGGCGCCTGAAGTCCGAGCTACTCAGGAGACCGAGGCAGCCTGGGCAACAGCGCAAGGCTCCGTCTCAAAAAAAAAAAGCAAAAAAGAGAATGAAAACATCTATGTAGACTGTTTTCACAATGAGAGCAATCATAGAGGTGGCGAGCAGAGTTGCGTGGCCGACATGTGGAGGAGGACAAGTCACAGGCCAGATGGAAGCATCCCAGGTTTCCTCTCCCCGCTGCCCTGCCCCACCCACTCCATCACACTTCCCAGGGCAGAGGCAGCAGAAAGTGGGCAGAGGAAAACCGTCGACATTAGCAGATGCTGAGTGAAGAGGGGCGATGCCTAGTGTAGGTCGTCCTGGGAGCTCACAAGCCAGAATGGAGATCGCAGGGAAAGAAAGGCAGAGACCCCTGCGCCCTCAACCAGCTCCACTCGGGAGCCCTCGAAGCCGTGTGCTGGATGTAGCCTCGGGTGCTTCATCATCTGATTTTTCAGAGAAACAATGACGACCAAAATGAAGGACTGAGGCGTGTCTTGATTACCGAGGTTTATTAAGTCACTTGAGGGCGAGTCTGGGAAAAACAGGAGCCGCACACACACCTGTGGCTGTTTTTCAGGAGAGCGTTTCAGGAAACAACATTTATACAAGTCCTTGGCGGGTGGGGGGTTGGGGGGTGTGGGACAAGTGAAGAGAGGGACAGGCTGGCTGCCAATAGTACATTTTACATAAGAGAAGATGAACATCTGGAGAGGAAAAAGGGAAAGAATCAAGCTGCGCATGGTGGCTCACACCTGTAATCCCAGCACTTTGGGAGGCCGAGGCAGGTGGGTTGCTTGGGCCCAGGAGTTCGAGACCAGCCTGGGCAACATAGGGAGACCCCCCCACCTCTACAAAAAAATACAAAAATTAGCCGGGCGTGGCAGTGCCTGCCTGTGGTCCCAGCTACTCGGGGAAGCTGAGGTGGATCACCTGAGCTTGGGAAGTCCAGGCTGCAGTGAGCTGTGATCCTGCCACTGCACTCCAGCACTCCAGCCTGGGTGATAGTCTCAGACCCTGTCTCAAAGAAAAATGAAAAAAGATAAGCAACAACAAAGTTAAAACTATAAAGCAAGTTCCTCCCAATGAGTTTGGCCTACGTCCAGGGATAAACAATAGCAGCTTGGAGGTTAAAGGCTTGGAGTGGGTTAAGTCAGATCTCTTTTCTCACTTTTAGAATTTTTACTAAGGCGGTTTCAGGAACAAGGCAATAAGAACAGGGGCACACATCTGCACACCTCCCCTCTCCCACCCCCTTTAGACTTTGGAGCGACCATCTCAGTGCTTCAGCATATCCAACTGCCGTAGACTGAATGTGCATCCTCCCCAAACCCATAAGTTTATTTTATTTTATTTCATTTTTGGAGACAGGGTCTCGCTCTGTCACCCAGGCTGGAGTGCAGTGGTGCGATTTCAGCTCACTGCAACCTCTGCCTCCCAGGTTCGTGTGATTCTTTTGCCTCAACCTCCTGATTAGCTGGGACTACAGGCACCTGCCACTGTACCCAGATAATTTTTTTTGTATTTTTAGTAGAGACGAGGTTTCGCCATGCAGGCCAGGCTGGTCCTGAACTCCTGACCTCAAGTGATCCGCCTGCCTCAGCCTCCCAAAGTGTTTAGAATTACAAGTGTGAGCCAACGCACCTGGCCCAAACTCATAAGTTTAAATCCTAACCTCCAATATGACGATGTTAGGAGGTGGACTTTTGGAAGGTGATTAGGTCCCGAAGGTAGAGCCTTCAGGAATGGGATTACAGGTAGTGCCCTTATAAAAGAGACCCCAGAAATCTCCCTCGCCCCTTCCACCATGTGAGGACTAAGGGAGAAGATGGCCATCTATACACCAGGAAGTGGCCCTCACCACACACCAGAGCTGCTGGTACCTTGTCTTGGACTTCCAGCCTCCAGGACTGTAAGCAATACATGTCTGCGGTTTAAAAGCCACCCAATCTGTGGTATTTTTATCACAGCATCCTGAATGGGTTTAGATATCAGTTATTCTCAACTGGAGATGCTGTTGCATCCATTCTACACACACAAACACACAAACACACACACACGATCACACAATTTCCTGCTGGTGTTTGGAAATGTATGACGGGGCATTTTGGCTGTCACAATGACTGGGGGTACCTGAGTAAAGTAGGGTGAATCTTTCCCCACTCCCACCCCATGGAATTTTGCAGATGAAGAGAACCTTCATCTGTAAAACAAGAGTGATAATAGCACCTTCCACACAGAGCTGTTTCTTAAAGGCTGCCTGACTTAACCTTCACAGTTTTCATCCTGGTATTGTTTCCTTTTGAACACTGGGATCTTCAGTCCTGGCTGGCTCTCCTGTTGATGCCCAGAGCTGAGACCATCCTTGAGCATTCAGACGAGCATGTCTAATTCCACAGCAGGCTGGGCTGCCCTGTCCCATGGCCATCAACACTGCCTGGAGGGATGCAGTCCACATCTGGGCACGGATTGCTGCTCTCCCCTAGTTTTCCCAAATCCGAGATTATGTCCATGAGCCAAAGACGTAGCGTTACTTTTATGGTTACTGCTACTTGATTGACATACTGAACAGATAGTTTTAATACAAAGAAGAAATACATGTCAGGTTAAACATATCTGGTAGTCACTGTGTTAATTAGATGAATTAATTTAAATAGATAAAAGTAGGTGCTTTAGAGAAAGAATTTTGACACAACTGAAAGGTCCATCCCAACATAAGAATATTACTCTTAGGAAATTATGATGTTCCAGTGTTAGCTGGCTAGACACCATCTCCAAAGGGACCAAGATCATAGCTAAGAATTTTTATAACTTTGCTGTGTGTTGTGGCCACAGGCTAGACAATAGATTTACCAATGAATACAGTGGAGAGATCAGATTTGCATTACCTTAGTCTAGAAATTAATCTTAACTCTAATGATCAGATAGCCAAGTAGCCTGCCTCCTCACTGAGGTACAATATGAACACCATGTTATCATCTATAGCACATCCCTATCAAAAAGATTGAGCTGGGTGCAGTGGCTCATGCCTGTAATCCCAGCACTTTGGGAGGCTGAGGTGGGAGGATTGCTTGAGGCCAGGAGTTCGAGACCAGTCTGGCCAATATGGAGAAACCCCATCTCTACTAAAAATATAAAAATTAGCCTAGTGTGGTGGCACAAGCCAATAATCCCAGCTACTTGGGAGGCTGAGGCAGGAGAATCGCTTGAACCAGGGAGGCAGAGGTTTCAGTGAGCTGAGACTGCGCCACTGCACTGCAGCCTAAGCAACAGAGCGACACTCCATCTCAGAAAAGAAAAAAAAGACTGAACCAGAATTATGGTTAGGGTTACAGTTGTAACTTTCAGTTTACAGGAAAACACAGGAGACAGAAGAACGAGCTAAATGCTACCAGAAGCAAGCAATCAGACAAAATTCAAATAGTGAGATATACTTGGGGAAAATGGATCTGGCCCTTTCAACAAATCAGTGCCAAGAAAGGGATTAAAATAGATTTAAGAGGCATAACAAATGGTCTTGGGTTGAATCCTATTTGGGACAAACTAAATATCAAATTAGGATGTGTTATAAGTACAATTTTTGATGCTGCAAAAGAAGTAGCACTCAAATATAAATTTCCTCAGCAAGGCAATTTACTAACATTGAAGGGTGCGGCTCACAAATGGAACAATTGTGTGTGCACATTTGGACAAGGGAGGAAAAGGGGTACTTAGGCCTGATGGGGGTCGTCCCTACTGCTCTGTCATTCCCCTATTGGCTAGGGTTAGACTGCACAAACTAGACTAATCCCAATTGGCTATTTTAAAGAGAGCAGGGGTCCAAGCTAGAGTGGCAGGTGGGTGATTTGGTGGGAAGGATGGTTACAGGCAAGTCAGAGCAGGTAGCCAAGGGTGACCTAGGTCAAAGAAGGTGATCAGAGCAGGTGACTTGAGCAGGTGACTGGGATGAGTCAGGACGGAGCTGGGGGCTGGGGGAATAGATGTGAACTACTGATTAGAAATGGTGGAGGAGGTTGTTTACTGGAACTACAAGGAAATTAAACTTTAAAATAGAGAATTAAAGAATAAACATACTGACATACTGATTCTTTGAAGAGAAACTTGGGGTTCACTATACCTAACAGATGTTTTTGAGATGGGGAGCTTAAATGTAGAATTATTAATTTTACTAAGTATGATAATACTATTTTGAAGATTGTTTTAATGCAAGGAAATGTATTTTAAGGTGCATACTGAAAATTACACACACACACACACACACACACACACACACACATGCACACAGCTAGAAATATTTGGAGGGGCTGAGGAAAAGTACACATTTGTCCCCGTTTTAGACAGCTCCATCCCAAATTCCTGGTATCTGGTTTAATTAATCAACAAATATCAATTAAGCTTTGACTGTGGACTAAGCTCTCCATTAGATACTGTTGGGGGTATGATGGAGAATATGCTGGTATAGCTAAGAATGTGAGTTCACGTAATAAAATCATAGAGAGAAATGATATTCTAAACCAACAGCATACCCAGGAAACGCCACTGGCTTTCCAACACAGGTGTGACATGGTAAAAGCCCCATGAAACTACATACCTCAACCATACCTCAGCTTTCTATTGAAACTGCTCTCTGTAACCCAAATGTGACAGGCAAGCAGTCCAAACCCAGGCGATCTTGGCCCCTGTAACTTGTAATAAGTAATTAAGGACTGTAATTTCCACTCTACCCAGACAATGTGTAAACAAATGCTAATCTTGACTTTTGTGAACCACTTAAGTAACAAATCAGAATGTCCAAAGTCCCCTGTTCCTTGGAATGTCTGGAGCCCCTCACCCTCATCTTCGCCCAGGAGGTGATTTACACAATCCACTAGCCCTCAGAATGCCTGAAGCCCCTCACCCCCACCCTTGCCCCTCACCCTCACTCCCGAGGTGGTTTTACGGGTATAAAAGGTCTTGACACCTTCCTTTCAGGGCCACGGGTTGGAGAGATGTGAGTCCTCCGTGGCTGCCGGCAATAAAGACCCTGCAATTTGGCATACTTTCGTCTTGGTGTTGACTTTCTATGCTCGGGCCAGTACAACACAGGGAGCCCAGTGGGGGCCATGTGTTCTGTGAAGGCTTCAGGAGGGTGGGGGGGTATGAACAGAAATCTGAAGGCTGCCCACAACGTGGACAGCTCTCTGTGGCCCATGTGTGTGCCTGCACACCTATATCCCACACTCACCTGTGAGATACAGAGAGAAATTGGTCTTGCCACTTTCACTTCTTGAGATTAGTTAGCAAATTTTGCACGCAGATTTTTCTTGCTATACATTTGGAATTAAAATTTCTTTGCTTTAGAGTGATCTTTTGTAATTACTTCCTTAAGGTTATTATGTTATATAAATATTTGGTTTGTTCTGTGTTTGAAGCTAGTATTATCTTCTCTGGGCTGCATGCACACATGTGAAGGCTTAATCTTTTCTGAATCTGTGTCTGATCAGAAAGAATCTTGCTGTAGAAGACGGTTCATGCTGGTATTTTTCCTTTTTTAATTTTTTTACTTTGTTTTGTTTTGTTTTTTGTTTTAGAGTTGTGGGCTCACTCTGCTGCTCCAGGCTGGAGTACAGCAGAAGTCATAGCTCACTGCAACCTTCAACTCCTAGGCTCAAGTGACCCTCCTGTTTCGGCCTCTTATGTGGCTGGATTTATAGGCATGAACCACCCCACTGGGCTCATGCTGGTATTTTTTCAAAATTTGAAACCGAATTCAGATCTAAATACATTTTTCTAAATTAGTATGTTCATTGTGAAAATAAAGAAAATTTAAGAACTGTTGGAAACCCTCAAATGCTTTAAGCTTTGAGAGAGATGTGGCTGTGATCTGAGTTTTATGGCCTCACATTGTTTTAACTTCTGTTTTTTAGATTATAGCTTAAACTCTTCCTCATTGTACTTGTTCTGTCATTGACTAGGAAAGACCAGCCCTCCATCTTCCAATCACTGATCGTTGTGATAGATTAACTGCCTCTTTTGTTACCCTGTACTTAACTCAGACCAGATAGTGCCCCAAACAGGGTCCTCACAACAGTTCTATCTTCAGTGTAGAATGTTAAATATACGTTTCCCAAACAAAAGGAACCACCTTGACTAATGAGATCGTTATGACTATGCATTAAGCCTTACATAGAAAGAGGCTGAAATTCTGTTAAATTTCCCTAAGCTTTGTCTATAAAAGTGACCCTAAACTTGCTAACTTTGGAACACTGACTTCTATCCTTTGGAATCTGTGTTTCCAGGGAGGGTTGTCCTCAAAATTTGCACTTGAATAAACTCTGCTTAAACTAGATTCTGATCCTTTTGACTATTTTAGGTTGACATCATTTACCTAGCAAACTAAGAGTTAAAGTTAAGTGGTGTGTTAAAGTCAATAGTATTCTCTTTTCTTTTCTTTTTTTTTCAGAGATGGGGTATCGCTATGCTGCCCAGGCTGGAGTGCAGTGGCCATTCACAGGCACGATCCCACTACTGATCAGCACAGGAATTTTGACCTGCTCGGTTTCCGACCTGGGCTGGTTCACCCCTCCTCAGGCAACCTGCTGGTCCCCCGCTCGCGCGAGGTCACCATATAGATGCCGAACTTAGTGCAGACACCCGATTGGCATAGCACACTACAGCCCAGAACTCCTGGGCTCAAGTGATCCTCCCACCTCAGCCTCCCGAGTAGCTGGGACTACAGGCACGCACCACTGCTCCCGGCGTCAATAGTATTCTCAACAAAAAGGAGAGAAATAGTGGCCTGCCCTTTGAATTCACATCCCAACAATAATTTAAGGCCAGGAATCCTTGATTTTCATCACAATGTATTCCTGCAAATCCTGTCCTAAAGTACTGATAAAGCAGATCATATTTTCCCAAAGGAACAAAGTTACAATAAGTTGTGTGGTTCAAAAACTGTGAAAACTCTAGTAAAATTCTCCAAAGTATAGAAATTTAGAGTAGGGGAGCACTTCAAAGGTCATGCATGAATCATAACTTCTGTAAACCAAAACTGAAATTCTAAGACCTCCCGACCATCTTAATGGTCTCCTCCTTTCAGCCAGGTCAGTACAAAATTAATCTGAAAAACTTGTTCAGGCCATGATGGAAATGGGACTCAGACATACTTTAGAATATCCTCCTCCTTTCTGGAATTCAGGGAAAGCCAACCAGCATTAACATCAACACAGATCTCAAGTCTGCTAAGAAACATTTGCAATCTCTTCTCTCTGAAGCCAGCACTTGGAGGCTTCATCTGCATGATAAAATCTTGGTCTCCACAACCACTCATTGTCAACCAGACATTCCCTTCTGTTGATATTCACTCTTTCAACCAATTGCCAATCAGAAAAATTTAAAATCTACCTAGACTCGAAAACCCTCTCCAACCGCACTGCTTTGAGTTGTCCTGCCCTTACTCATTGTAAACCTTACGTGTATTTCCAGATAGAACCATTGCAAACCTTACATGTATTTGATCGATGTCTGCTGCCTCCCTAAAATGTATAAAACTAGACTGTGCCCTGACCACCTTGGGCACCTGTCCTCAAGATCTCCTGAGGAGTGTGTCCCAGGTCACAGTCACTCATATTTGGCTCAGAATACATCTCTTCAAATATTTTACAGAGTTTGACTCTTTTCGTCAATACTTCTTATTACTGAATGGGAAACTGAAACCCTAGAGGGACCTATCAAGTGAGGAATGAGAATCAACCCCAGCATGCTTCTCATCTAGAGCACGGGATATTATACAATGATGTTTGCAAAACTCTGAGGGAAAATAATTTTGAACCAGAATTCCATGCCCAGTCTATCCATTATTTAAATGTGAGGGCAAAATCAATTACAATTTCAGAAAAGCAAGCGTTCAGGAAGGTCACCACATTCAAATACTTCCTGAAAGAATTACTTGAAGACATGTTCCTCCAAAATAATGGAAGAAATGAAGCAGAAAAAGGAATGTTTAAGATAAAAACCAGTGATGAACAAAGAAATAAAATTGCTTGCCATGTGGTTGTGGACAACGTGTGGTCAATACATGGTTCTTAGGCAAAGGAACACATAATATAAAAATAAATCACCTAGAACTAAAATTCTGGATGATTTAAAGAAAATGTGGAAAGTGATAAAAGTGAAATGAAGGTGAGGGGAAGTGAGGGTCCTAAAGGAATTATTTTGTATAGAAAGTGGCAGCCACACACACTAATTCTCAACATTGATTTAAAAAATTTGAATGTTTTTTAATAAATTAATAGAAGTGGACATCTAATTTTCAAGTCATTAAAGGTAAAGAAGAAATGGACAAACTACAAACTCGACCAAGGCTGAAAAAGATGTGTTTCATGCTTAGATTTTTTTTTTTTTTTTGAGACAGAGTCTTGCACTGTCTCCCAGGCTGGAGTGCAGTGGCGTGATCCTGGCCCACTGCAAACTCAACCTCCTGGGTTCAAGCAATTCTCCTGCCTCAGCCTTCAGAGTAGCTGGGATTACAGGTGTGTGGCCACCACATCCGGCTAATTTTTTGTATTTTTAGGAGAGACGGGGGTTTCACTGTGTTAGTCAGGATGGTCTCGAACTCCTGACCTCATGATCCACCTGCCTGGGCCTCCCAAAGTGCTGGGATTACAGGTGTGAGCCACTGAGGCTGGCCACTTAGTTTTTCTTTTCTTTTTCTTTTTTTTTTTTTTTTAAGAGACTGGGTCTTGCTCTGTCGCACAGGCTGGAATGCAGTGGGGCAATCACAGCTCACTGCAGCCTCCAACTCCTGGGCTCAAGTGATCCTCCCATTTCAGCCTCTTAAGTAGCTGAGACTATAAGCATATATCACCATTTAAAATTTCTTAAATTTTAATTTTTAAAATTTTTTGTAGAGACAGGGTCTTGCTGTAGAGACCAGGCTGGTCTCAAACTTCTGGCCTCAAGCAATCCTCCTGGTTTGACCTCCCAAAGTGCTAGGGTGACAGGTGCAAGCCACCACAGTGCCCTGGATTGCAAACTGCTTGCCAGAGCCATGCCTAAAAGTACTCCAGAGAGGAATTTGGATTTGTAACTGCGCAGAGAGAAAAATTGCTTTAAGCTAAAGTTCAGGAAGGATTTGGTGGCAGCAGCAATTTTGGAAGGCAAGAGGAACCTGAGCAGATTCCCCTCAGGGTCTTACAGAAGGAATGATGGTGGGTGGGCATGAAGTCCATCCAGGTGCCAGGAGACAGGGAAGTGGAATGGGGAGCCTAGGGGATACTGGTGGTATGGATCTGATTAGAGGAGGTGACATCACTAATCATTATCAGAGAATGCTCTGTACCCTAGTTTGCTAGGAAAAGACAATGAGTATTAATGAATGCACTTCTGGTAGCAAAGGACTTTGTTTCTATTGTGAGTTATTTTGGTATGCATGACCTCAAAGCAAGTCACAGCTCACAGTGGGCTCCAGTTTCACCATCTGAAAGACTTATCATGCCGTGAATAAACCATGAATAACCTGCCTCAGTAGGCCAAGCATCTTGGAATCTGTGTTATTGTTAAGTTTGCAGTGCCAGCTGTCCTGCCAGTGTAATCCCCAAATCCTTGTTGAGATTTGCCTGGCCCGTCACTACAGAAGCACAACAGAGCCCCAGGAGGACAGGGCAGGTGGGAGATCCAGGCTCTGCCCTCACAGATGGCTCAATGCAGAGACCGCCTTAAACTCCAGGTGGATCTCCTCTCCCCCCACCAAGGCCTGGGGCTTCCAGGAGGTGTTTGTCCACCAAGTAGCAACACCTTTTTGTGCACTCTGGCTATGAGGCCAAGCCCAGACCTATGATCCTTCCCTGAATGTGCCGGGAAGTCAAGGCAGGGGCCTGAGGAGGTTCCACTTTGCTTAAAAGCAGCTCACTCTCACGGCAACCACGAATGAGCACGTTTACTAGAGTTTCGCGGTGAGGAGATGTTCCATTTCCATGAAGACTATGTGATCGGGGTTTGTTGAACAAGCTCGTGCATTTAGATTCTGTCTGTGCGACAGTCAGATGTCAGTTCTAACGTGTAATCTAGTCTTTATGTCTTTTAAATTCCTAATGGTAACTATGTAGCCACATCTTCAAAGCAGGGGTAAAAATCAGAACCGAGCCTGTAACTGACACTATCAGAAAGAGCCACAGGAAGATTCGGTCTAGAACTTGAGCGACGAATTTCCAGTCTTGTACCACCTGCAAAAGAGAAAAAGATGCCCTTCACTCAAGACACTGAGCAACTGTCCTGAATTCATCTCAAGGGATTTTAAAAGAGTAACATTCAGATTTACAGCATTTACTTAAGCTTTCAAAAGCATCTAACGTCCCAACCACAGTACAGGCTGAGGGTCTTTCAGGGACTTCCCTAATTGTGCCCAAAGCAAACAGCTTGGAACATTCATCAGCACTGAAGAAGAAAAATAGAAACAGTAGAATTCTGTCTGCATACGTAAACATTCCTGATCAGAATGGGAAAAGTCTGATTTTTTACATGAATAAAAAGCTAGGGTGCTTCCTGATACACGTAGGAAAAGAATCACAAATTTGTAATTTAGGAGTTTGTGTGGCCAGCTGTCACAGCCTTTCTTTTCTTCCACTCCAGCTGTGCTGCAGTTCCAGAAGGAAGGGCACGGCCAAGGAGGAGAACCCAACAGGACAAGACAGAAATTCATGAGGGAGGGAGGACACCGAGTCCCTTTATTAGGAAGCGGAGGTGCAGCGAGTGGGCAGCAGGTCCATAAACATGAAGTCAGAGCACGAGCAAGCTATCAGGCTGCGGAAGTCTGAAAGGAAGGGGAGTTCTCATCCTTCTAGAGAAAAAAAATGTCCTTGGCCCCGGGGCAGGGGGTGGGAGTGAATGGGGGGAAGAACTATTTAAATTTTTGTATTAGTTTATTTATTTATTTATGAAATGGAGTCTTGCTCTGTAGCCCAGGCTGGAGGGCAGTGGCGTGATCTCAGCTCACTGCCACCTCTGCCTCCCGGGTCCTGGTTCAAGCATTTCTCCTACCTCAACCTCCCAAGTAGCTGGGATTACAGGCACAAGCCCCCATGCCCAGCTAATTTTTGTATTTTTTAGTAGAGACGGGGTTTTACCATGTTGGCCAGTCTGGTCTTGAACTCCTGACCTTGTGATCCACCTGCCTGGGCCTCCCAAAGTGCTGGGATTACAGGTGCGAACCACCATGCCTGGCCTATTATTTATTTATTTATTTATTTTGAGGCGGAGCCTTGCTCTGTTGCTCAGGCTGGAGTGCAGTGGTACAATCTCAGCTCACTGCAACCTCCTCCTCCCAGGTTCAAGTGAGTCTCCTGCCTTAGCCTCCCGGGTGGGACTACAGGTGCGGAAAATACAAAAAATGCCAAGCCAATCTTTGTATTTTTAGTAGAGACATGGGTTTCTCCATGTTGGCCAGCCTGATCTTGAACTCCTGACCTCAGGTGATCTGCCCACCTCGGCTTCCCAAAGTGCTGGGATTCCAGGCGTGAGCCACTGCGCCTGGCCTGTATTAGTATTTTTTAAAGATGTAAAGAAACAGACAAATAAATCTCCCAACTTGACAGCTGAATGATTGTCTAGCAGCAGTCACATTTCTAGTGCTTTAAAAAAATTTTTTAAGTGGATGAAAAACATAACAGATTGTTAAGAGAGAGGATATATGAGGCAGTGTCTGTGAATGCAAGATAAAATATAGAAGGATAGTTCTAAAAAAATTCTTTCATCAGCTTGTTTACAGGATCAGGCTCTTGGCACTAATCTTCACCAATTTTAGAGTAAAATAATTAAACGCTATAAATTCAAGTTATATAAATTGAAAATATGGACATGACCTCTGATGTCCTGGAGTTCACACCCTAGCTTCTGTAACTACAGTAAAAAGGTTTTAAGAAGAGAGACTCGAAGATGGCTGTTTAGGAACAGCTCAGGATTGCAGCGCCCAGTAAAAGCGCAGAGGGTGAGTAGACGCCACATTTCCAGACAGATTTTTATGGCCTGCAGACCAGGAGATCCCCAGGCGGAGGAGCCCCACAGGTCACCAGTGTGACTGTTTTGGCTGGCGCGGCAGATTCAGCCCCTGCGGCTGCTTTGGCCCATGCAGCTGCTTTGCGGCACTCCCACACGGCAGTTCTCTGTACAAAATATACTGGTCCGGGTGCCCTTTTAGCTGGCGATTGGAGCTCCAGGAAGGCGCAGTCGCCCATTCGTCTGATTTAAAAGGAGACTGAAATAGCGAGCCAGGCCAGGAGATTCCCGGGCAAAAACAAACGAACAAAAAAAAGCCCCACGAATATCAGTGCCGCTGTTTCAGCCAGTGCAGGGAGTCGCCGCAGGGGAAATCACATAGACCCCGGCGCCTTTTCAACAGGTGACTGGAACACCTGAGAAAGAGTTCACCGTTCAACTAAAATACAAAAGGGTCTCAGGCAGGGGGCCAGGTGATCAGGCTTGGCTGGTCCTACCCCCACGAAAGAACAGCAGTCAGAAACTCTTTGGATTGAGAGTTTCACAGCAAGCGCAGCTGAACCCGGGACAGTACAGCTCTGTGGGGGAGGGGCGTCCGCCATTGCTGAGGCAGCCAACCGTTGCTGAGGCACCCTGACGTTGCCAAGGCAACCAGCCATTACAGCGAGAGTCTGCCATTACAGAGGTGGGCCACCATTGCCCCCGAGGCAGTTCTAACTACACCCATATAAACAGGACTGCAGGGAAGATCACACGACAGCTGGGCGGAGCCCACAGCAGCTCAGCAAAGCCTCTGCAGGCAGACAGTGACTTAGGCTACCTCCTTGCTGTGCAGGGCAACCTTGAAAAACAAAAAGGCAGCAGCACAGCGGAAACCCATAAATAAAGCCCTAACTCCCTGGGACAGAGCACCTGGGGAAAAAAAAAGGTGTTTATGAGTTCTGCTGCAGTAGACCTAAATGTACCTGCCCAGCAGCCCTGAATGAAAAACGGAGCTCACAGCTCAGCACTTGAGCACATGTAAAGAACAGACTGTCTCCTCAAGCAGCTCCCTGACCCCTGTATATCCAAAGAGTCACCTCATAAAGTAGAGATCAGACTGACATTTGGCAGGTAACCTTCTGGGACAAAGATAGCAGAAAAAGAAACTGGTAGCAACCGTTACTGTTCTGCAGCTGCTGCAGGTGATCCCCAGGCAAGCAGGGCCTGGAGTGGACCTCAGCAGCCCTGCAGCAGAAGGGCCAGACAGTTAGAAGGAAAACTAAGAAACAGAAATAACTTCATTATCAACAAACTGGATGTCCACTCAGTGACCCAATCTGAAAGTCAACAACTGCAAAGATGACAGGTGGATAAATCCACAAAGATGGGAAGAAACCAGTGCAAAAAGGATGAAAACACCCGAAACAAGAACACCTCTCCTCCTACAAGGGATCACAACTCCTCACCAGCAAGGGAACAAGACTGAATGGAGAATGAGTGTGATGAAATGACACAATCAGGCTTCAGAAGGTGGGTAATAAGGAACTTCAGTGAGCTAAAAGAACATGTTCTAACCCAATGCAAAGAAACTAAGAACCTTGAAAAAAGATTTGATGAAATGCTAACAAGAATGGACAAATTAAAGAGTAATATAAGTGAACTGATGGAGCTGAAAAACACAACACAAGAACTTCACGAAGCATGCACAAGTTTCAACAGCCGAATTGACCAAGCAGAAGAAAGGATATTAGAGGTCGAAGATCAA
Organism: Sapajus apella; assembly: GCF_009761245.1. NCBI lineage: Eukaryota > Metazoa > Chordata > Mammalia > Primates > Cebidae > Sapajus > Sapajus apella. Next base: position 1,318,347 of record NW_022436961.1, read on the forward strand.
CTCAATGAAAAAAAATGAGAAGGCAAGATTAGAGAAAAAGGGGTAAAAAGGAATGAACAAAGTCTCCAAGAAATGTGGGACTATGTGAAAAGACCTAATCTATGTTTGATAGGTGTACCTGAATGTGACGAAGAGAATGAATCCAAGCTGGAAAATACTCTTCAGGATATTATCCAGGAAAACTTCCCCAACCTAGCAACGCAGGCCAATATTCAAGCCCAGGAAATACGGAGAACACCACAAAGATATTTCTCAAGAATAGCAACCCCAGGGCACATAATCGTCAGATTCACCAGGGTTGAAATGAAGGAGAAAATGCTAAGGACAGCTAGAGAGAAAGGTCGGGTTACCCACAAAGGGAAGCCCATCAGACTCACAGCAGATCTCTCAGCAGAAACCCTACAAGCCAGAAGAGAGTGGGGGCCAATATTCAACATCCTTAAAGAAAAGAACTTTCAACCCAGAATCTCCTATCCAGCCAAACTAAGCTTCATAAGTGAAGGAAAAATAAAATCCTTTGTGAACAAGCAAGTACTCGGAGATTTTATCACCATCAGGCCTGCTTTACAGGAGCTCCTGAAAGAGGCTCTACACATAGAAAGGAATAACCAGTACCAGCCACTCCAAAAATAAACCAAATGGTAAAGAGCATCAACACAATGAAGAATCTATATCAACTAATGGGCAAAACAGCCAGCTAGCATCAAAATGTCAGTATCGAATTCACACATAACAATATTAACCCTAAATTTAAATGGACTAAATGCCCCAATCAAAAGACACAGACTGGCAAATTGGATAAAAAGCCAAAACCCATCAGTGCGCTGTATCCAGGAAACCCATCTCACATGCAAGGATACACAAAGGCTCAAAGTAAAGGGATGGAGGAAGATTTACCAAGCAAGAGGAGAGCAAAAAAAGAACAGGAGTTGCAATTCTTGTTTCTGATAAAATAGACTTTAAAGCAACAAAGATCAAAAGAGACAAAGAAGGACATTACATAATGGTAAAAGGATCAATGCAACAAGAAGAGCTAACAATCCTAAATATGTATGCACCCAATACAGGAGCACCCAGATACATAAGGCAAGTTCTTTTGTTTTTTTTTGTTTTTTTTTTTTTTTGGAAACGGAGTTTCGCTCTTGTTACCCAGGCTGGAGTGCAATGGAGCGATCTCGGCTCACCGCAACTTCCGCCTCCTGGGTTCAGGCAATTCTCCTGCCTCAGCCTCCTGAGTAGCTGGGATTACAGGCATGCGCCACTATGCCCAGCTAATTTTTTGTATTTTCAGTAGAGACGGGGTTTCACCATGTTGACCAGGATGGTCTCGATCTCTTGACCTCGTGATCCACCCGCCTCAGCCTCCCAAAGTGCTGGGATTACAGGTGTGAGCCACCGTGCCCGGCCAAGGCAAGTTCTTAATGACTTACAAAGAGACTTAGATAATAAAAGAGACCATGCAATAATAGTGGGAGATTTTAACACCCAATTGTCAATATTAGACAGATCAATCAGACAGAAAATTAACAAGATATCCAGGACTTGAACTCAGACCTGGAACAAGCAAACCTAATAGACATTTAAAGGACTCTCCACCCCAAATCCACAGAATATACATTCTTCTCAGCACCACATCACACCTACTCTAAAATTGACCACATAATTGGAAGCAAATCACTCCTCAGCAAATGCAAAAGAATGGAAATCATAACAAACAGTCTCTCAGACCACAGTGCAATCAAGTTAGAACTCAGAATTCAGAAATTAACTCAGAACCACACAGCTTCATGGAAACTGAACAACTTGTTCTTGAATGTTGACTGGATAAACGAAATGAAGGCAGAAATAAAGACGTTCTTCGAAACCAATGAGAATGAAGACACAACATACCAGAATCTCTGGGACACATTTAAAGCAGTCTCTAGAGGAAAATATATAGCAATGAGTGCCCACATGAGAAGAAAGGAGAGATCTGAAATTGAAACCCTATCATCAAAATTGAAAGAGCTAGAGGAGCAAGATCAAAAAAGCTCAAAACCTAGCAGAAGACAGGAAATAATGAAGATCAGAGCAGAACTAAAGGAGATAGAAACACAAAAAACTCTTCAAAAAAATCAATAAATCCAGGAGATGGTTTTCCGAAAAGATCAACAAAATAGACCACTAGCCACATTAATAAAAAAGAAAAGAGAGAATAACCAAATTGATGCAATAAAAAACGATAAAGGGGATATCACCACAGATTCCACAGAAATTCAAACCATCATCAGAGATTATTACAAACAACTCTATGCACATAAACTAGTAAACCTGAAAGAAATGGTTAAATTCCTGGACACTTGCATCCTCCCAAGCCTAAACCAGGAAGATGTCAAAACCCTGAATAGACCAATAACAAGGTCTGAAGTTGAGGCAGCAAGTAAGAGCCTACCACTCAAAAAAAGGCCAGGTCCAGAAGGGTTCACAGCCGAATTCTACCAGACATACAAAGAGGAGCTGGTACCATTCCTTCTGAAACTATTCCAAACAATCCAAAAAGAGGGAATCCTTCCCAAATCATTTTATGAGACCAATATCATCCTGATACCAAAACCCGGCAGAGACTCAACAAGAAAAGAAAACTTCAGGCCAATATCCATGATGAACATAGATGCAAAAATCTTCAACAAAATACTGGCAAGCCGATTGCAACAGCACATCAAAAAGCTTATCCACCATGATGAAGTAGGATTCATTCCAGGGATGCAAGGCTGGTTCGACATATGCAAGTCCATAAACATAATTCACCACATAAACAGAACCAAAGACAAAAACCACATGATTATCTCAATTGTTGCAGAGAAGGCCTTTGACAAAATTCAACAGCCCTTTATGCTAAAAACTCACAATAAACTAGGTATTGACGGAATGTATCTCAAAATAATAAAAGCTGTTTATGACAAACCAACAGCCAATATCATACTGAATGGGCAGAAACTGGAAGCATTCCCTTTGAAATCTGGCACTAGACAAGGATGCCCTCTCTCACCACTCCTATTCAACATAGTACTGGAAGTTCTAGCCAGAGCAATCAGGCAAGAAAAAGAAATAAAGGGTATTCAAATAGGAAAGGAGGAAGTCAAATTGTCTCTATTTGCAGACGACATGATTGTATATCTAGAAGACCCCATCATCTCAGCCCCAAATCTCCTGAAACTGATAAGCAAGTTCAGCAAAGTCTCAGGATACAAAATCAATGTGCAAAAATCACATGCATTCCTATACACCAATAACAGACTTAAACAGAGCAAAATCAAGAACAAACTTCCATTCACAATTGCCACAAAGAGAATAAAATATCTAGGAATACAACTAACAAGGAACGTAAAGGACCTCTTCGAGGAGAACTACAAGCCACTGCTCAATGAAATCAGAGAGGACACAAACAGATGGAGAAACATTCCATGTTCATGGTTAGGAAGAATCAATATCATGAAAATGGCTATACCGCCCAAAGTAATTTACAGATTCAACGCTATCCCCATCAAGCTACCAATGACCTTCTTCACAGAACTGGAAAAAACACTTTAAACTTCATATAGAACCAAAAGAGAGCCTGCATGGCCAAGCCAATTCTAAGCAAAAAGAACAAAGTGGGAGGCATCACACTACCAGACTTCAAACTATACTACAAGGCTACAGTAATCAAACAGCATGGTACTGGTACCAAAACAGAGATATAGACCAATGGAACAGAACAGAGGCCTCGGAGGCAACACAACATATCTACAACCATCCGATCTTTGACACACCTGACAAAAACAAGCAATGGGGAAAGGATTCCCTGTTTAATAAATGGTGTTGGGAAAACTGGCTAGCCATGTGCAGAAAGCAGAAACTGGACCCCTTCCTGACACCTTACACTAAAATTAACTCCAGATGGATTAAAGACTTAAACATAAAACCTAACACCACAAAAACCCTAGAAGAAAATCTAGGCAAAACCATTCAGGACATAGGTGTAGCAAGGACTTCATGACCGAAACACCAAAAGCATTGGCAATAAAAGCCAAAATAGACAAATGGGACCTAATCAAACTCCACAGCTTCTGCACAGCAAAAGAAACAGTCATTAGAGTGAATCAGCAACCAACAGAATGGGAAAAAATTTTTGCAGTTTACCCATCTGACAAAGGGCTGATATCCAGAATTTACAAAGAACTAAAACAGATTTACAAGAAAAAAACTAACAAGCCCATTCAAAAGTGGGCAAAGGATATGAACAGACCCTTTACAAAAGAAGACATACATAAGGCCAACAAACATATGAAAAAATGCTCATCATCAGTGGTCATTAGAGAAATGCAAATCAAAACTACATTGAGATACCATCTAACGCCAGTTAGAATGGTGATCATTAAAAAATCTGGAGACAACAGATGCTGGAGAGGATGTGAAGAAATAGGAACACTTTTACACTGTTGGTGGGAGTGTAAATTAGTTCAACCATTGTGGAAGACAGTGTGGCGATTCCTCAAGGACCTAGAAATAGAAATTCCATTTGACCCAGCAGTCTCATTACTGGGTATATATCCAAAGGATTATAAATCATTCTACTATAAGGATACATGCACATGAATGTTCATTGCAGCACAGTTTACAATAGCAAAGACCTGGAACCAACCCAAATGCCCATATACACCATGGAATATTACGCAGCCATCAAAAAAAAAAAAAAACGATGAGTTCGTGTCCTTTGTAGGGACATGGATGAACCTGGAAACCATCATGCTCAGCACACTGACACAGGAGCACAAGATCAAACACCGCATGTTCTCACTCATAGGCGGGTGTTGAACAATGAGAACACATGGACACAGGGAGGGGAGCACTACACACCGGGGTCTGTTGGAGGGAAATAGGGGAGGGACAGTGGGGGGTGGGGAGTTGGCGGGGGGATGGCATGGGGAGAAATGCCAGATATAGGTGAGGGGGAGGAAGGCAGCAAATCACACTGCCACGAGTGTACCTATGCAACAATCTTGCATGTTCTTCACATGTACCCCAAAACCTAAAATGCAATTTAAAAAATATATAAATAAATAAATTGAAAATATGTAACTTGCTTTAGGCAACAGATCACTTTTTTATGCTGAATATTTGCACATCAAATACTATTTTCATTCCACTGGGGAAGGACTGTTTAGAAGGATGCGCCGGGCATGGTGGCTCACACCTGTAATCCCAGCACTTTGGGAGGCCAAGGCAGTGGATCACATGAAGTCAGGAGTTCGAGACCAGCCTGGCCAACATGGTAAAATCCTATCTCTACTAAAAAAAAAAAAAATTAGCCGGACATAGTAGTGCACACCTGTAGTCCCAGCTACTCTGGAGGCTGAGATGGGAGAACTGCTTGAGCCCAGGAGGCAGAGGTTGCAGTGAGCTGAGATTGTGCCACTGCAGTCCAGCCTGGGTGATAAAGACTCTATCTCAAAAAAAAAAAAAAAAAAAAAAAAAGGGGGATGAGGGTGAGAATTAGAAAGGTGAGAATTCACACTTGTTCACTGCTTACAGAACGAAGCTGAGCCCCTGTGTGCTGGGCACACTGTTCATATTTGTATTTTGTGTCACTTAATCCTCACACAAACATTTCAAGTTGTGGTTCAGAAAGCTGAGGCTCAGGTTAAGTAACTTGTCTAAGTCAGTCAAAATAGGATCTGAGCCCAGGACTGTTTTCAGTCTGAAATTCACACTCTTCCCACAATAGCTCTCTTTCTCCTTCTCACTCTCCTTTTTTTTTTTTTTTTTTTTTTTTTTTTTTTTCCTGAGATGGGGATCTTGCTTCAATTGCCCAGGGTGGTCTCAAACTGTGGCCTTAAGTGATCCTCCTGACTTGGCCTCCCAAAGTGCTAGGACAAGCATGCCCACCCACACCCAGTTAATTTTTAAATTTTTTGTAGAGACAGGGTCTCACTATGTTGCCCAGGCTGGTCTTGATCTCCTGGGCTCAAGTGATCAACTCGCCTCAGCCTCCCAAAGTACTAGGACTACAGGTATGAGCCACTGTGCCTGGTCCACACTTCGGGAAAAAAAAAAAATCTGTAAATTAAATAATCGCATCCTCTTTCCTCACCAAAATACCTGTTGTAACACTAAATTTTATATTCTGATTCTTTCTGGTCTTTTATTTCTAAATACCGTGGTTGAACATATCTATCATCCCATGCAAAATGGGAGATAAATTACCAGAGACCAGGATAATCAACTTAAAATGTGTAATTATTTAATAGAGAATTGAGACTAATTATAAGAAACTGCCTAATCAACAGTTGCTTCACTTTTGCTCCTTATCTTTTTATGAACTACTTCCTAAAAATTCATGCTAAAATTGCTGTCATGTCAGGGCTTGCTTTAAATGTTACATCTATAAACAGCATGTCTCATAATGTCACATTTAAACCAGGACAGTATTTTTTTGTAAACAGATGTCAAAATATTTGTCTTTGGTTCACTTTTATGGTGGCATTATCGGGAATACCAGTTTACTCACCTGGCTGATAAAATGTTCTTTCTTCACATGGCTTGAAATGTACCTAATGGAATCAGCAGCTTTTTCCAAAAAAGCAACCAGAACTTTTTCTCCATCACTAAGCTGTTTATGTTTCTTTTTTTCAAGGACTTTGCCTTTCACTACTGGTTGACTCTCCTCTTTCTCTGGGATCGAGTAGCGATCTACGTGGTCTTTCATGCAAAGTAACTTTGGAAGTTTCTGCAGAAAGAGCCTTTTAACCCAGGGGGCCATGGGGTGGTATGTGGAAGAAGATCTGTGGTGAACGTTAATGACAAACACGGTAACAATGATGGACAGGGTCACGAAAATCATGATGAACAGCAGGTACTCTCCAATGAGAGGAATGACTTTGGAAGATGATGGGATGATTTCTTCAATCACTAAAAGGAAAACTGTCAGAGAAACCAAGACCGATGTGGATAATGAAAGTTTTTCTCCTTCATCCGAAGGTAAATAGAACACAAGAACTGTTAGGAAAGACAGCCCCAGGCAGGGGATAATGAGAAAGAGCGTATAGAATAAAGGCAGGCGTCTCAGGACGAAGGAATAGGTGATAAAGGGATAGGAGTACACTCCATCCCTTCTGTTTCCCTTCATCCCCTTTGCATTCAGTATTTCCCATTCTCCATTGTCGAAGAAGTCTTTTCTGTCAACATTTTCGTTGATCAAAATGAGGTCGACCATGGTGCCATCGTAAGTCCAGGATCCAAACTTCATCGAGCAGTTCTGCCGGTCGAACGGGAAAAACGTGACATCCATGGTGCAGGAGCTTTTGTAGCTGGCGGGAGGGGTCCAGACAACGGTCCCGTTGGATTTCACAATGACCTTGGTCATCAGGGAGCCTTCGAAACGGCCATCAGCGCTGCAATCAAAGCAGTTTCACCTTAGCAGCCGGTGGAGCACCTGCTAGTTTTTGTTTTTCTCCCAGCATTGACTATTTCTATTTTATGACTTTTCTGCCACAACATCAGGCAATTGTTTTAAAAGAAACAATTATTTCGTCATTTAAAGTTGAATTTTTAAAAGTATTTTAAAAGTATTCCTAGTGTTAATTGACCAATTTCATTTTCTTTTGTGATTTTACTTTCCTTTTTTTTTTTTTTCTTTAAATATTTATTTTTTATTTTTTCTCTATAAGTAAGAAACAATGTGATACTTACTTTTCAAAGAGAACTATGTCAGGAAGCCACAGAGATTCTGATGGAACTTTAATGGAATGGATCCCACCGTAATCATCAGGATTCCAGCGTAACTTGTGGTCTGTCCATTCCTGCAGGAAATTAGCACACTGTGACTTTATTCTGAAAGTTCAGTGTATAAGATCCTGAGATCTTCAAGTTTCTGTTAGCTTACCAAGCCACTGTTTTATTATGAAAGGGAAATTGTCCCGGTTGGACTGTGTGACCCTATTGAGGACTCACTATGGGGTTCACCTTGAGCCAGCCTGGCCTCTGATCTCACCCAGGCCAACACACTTTGCATGTTAGGTATTTCCAAAATTACTGTATCTGCCTCACCATGAAGAGGCTCTGCAACAAATGCCACTGATTCATGATCTGTCTTTTCAGCCTATTTTCTCTTAAGAAACAAACAAAAGAAAAGCAGGCTGGGCGTGGTGGTGCATGCCTGTAATCCCAGCACTTTGGGAGGCCCAGGCAGGTGGATCACAAGGTCAAGAGATTGAGACCATCCTGCCAACATGGTGAAACCCTTTCTCTACTAAAAATACAAAATTTAGCTGGACATGGTGGTGGGCTCCTGTTATCCCAGCTACATGGCGGGCTGAGGCAGGAGAATCGCTTGAACCCAGGAGGTGGAGGTTGCAGTGAGCCGAGATTGTGCTACTGTATTTCAGCCTGGTGACAAAGTGAGACTCCGTCTCAAAAAAAAAAAAAAAAGAAAGAAAAGCAATGATGGGTTTAATTCAGTTTATTCTAGGGGAGTGGATTAAAGGAGAGTGGATACTTTAATCTCATGCTAGTAGATGCAAATGATTTTGAACACTACTCAAGAGGACTGGACGCGAACATCCACCTGCTATGTTAATATGAGACAGCCATTTTCCATGGACTCTTCTTGATCACATTAGAACTCATATCCAATAAAAAATGTTTTCCAAGCATTTTATTTTAAGTTTTAATCTGAATTTATTTGGGGAGCTCCCAATTATAATTTTAAATTACATTCTTAATGTTGTTAGCCTCCAGGAGCTTACGCATTTTTCTTCATAAGGATGTAATCACATAGCATGTTTTACAGGGGCTGATGAATCTAGATAAATACACCTGACCATGAATTGATCAGACTGTGAAGGTCAAAGGATGATGTATGGATGACCCAATCACAGCAGAGTGGACTCTATTAAAAAGATTTTAGGCCCAGAATCATAGGAAATCTGACCTGACAATTAAATTCTTCTGTTCTGTGGCTCCTCATGTGGATAGCTGAGTACGGACGAAGGAGGTCAGAGAGTTGGAAGGGCATGCCCAGCATGAGAATTCCCGGAGCCCAGTGATGCCAACTTTGTCATTAAAGCACCAGGAGTCAGCAGATGGATGATGTCACTAAATGGTGAAATACTGAAATATACATGATGCCTGACAAATGATGGAACTCCACACCCCAAAGGAAACTTTGTCTATCTGAGACAACATTTTTGAGACTTAATCCCCCCCCCAAAAAAGTTTAAAATGTATGGGCCTTTAAAAAAGCTAGAATCTAAAGTATAACAAAATGGCCTGATATTTAAGGAAAATCATGCATATCAAACTGACAATTTAAAAGCCCAATAATAAAGTATTCACCATGTTTACTTGGTGCTCACGGGTTTCCCTTTTTTTCATCCTCCTCTGCCCATTCTGCAGAGCAAATATAATCTCCTTGCTAGGAATAATTTGTCTCCTACCAATGAAACTCTTACGATTATTGGTAGGCCTGAGTCTCAGAAATCTTGGAGGGAACTCACTCAGTAACATTTGTGGTTTGTTTCAATTCCACTTTATGCACTTTGTAGAAATTTACTTAAAATAAAATTCACTCTTTTGTTTACAGTTATTAATGCAAATAGCTGTATAATAACTGCCGGTATTAAGACACCAAAACAGTTTTTTTCCCCAAAATATTTCCCAGGTGGTGCCCTTTTGTAATCAACCGCCCCCACATTGCCAACCCTTCGAAATCCTGATTTGTTCTCTGTTTCTCTAATTTCAGCTTTTTTAGAATGTCATGTAAATGCAATCAACATAACATTCTGATTTTGACTTCTTTACTTAGCAGTGCGTTTAGATTCTTCCTTTTTTTTTTTCTTTCTTTTTTTTTGAGATGGAGTTTTGCTCTTGCCGTCAGGCTGGAGTGCAGTGGTGCAATCTTGGCTCACTGCAACCTCTGCCTCCCGGGTTCAAGCAATTCTCCTGCCTCAGCCTCCCGAGTAGCTGGGATTACAGGCCTATATGCCCAGCTAATTTTGTATTTTTAGTAGAGACAGGGTGTCTCCATGTTGATCAGGCTGATCTCGAACTCCCAACCTCAGATGATCCACCTGCCTCGGCATCCCAAAATGCTGGCATTACAGGCATGAGTCACCATGCCTGGCTGTTTTTTTCTTTTCTTTTTTTTTTTTTTAATTTGAGACAGGATCTCATTCTGTTGCCCAGGCTAGAGTGCTATGGTGACATCATGACTCACTGGAGCCTCAACCTCCTCGGCTCAAGTGATTCTCCTGCTTTAGCCTCCCAAGTAGCTGGGACTACAGGTGTGTACCACCACACCCGGCTAATTGTTTTGCTTTGTAGAGACAAAGTCTGCCTATGTTGCCCAGGCTGGTCTTCAAGCCCTAGGCTCAAGCAAGTCTCCTGCCTCATCTCCCAAAGTGTAAGGATTACAGGCATGAGACATTGAGCCCAGACTCACTGTGTTTTTTAATATACATTTTCTTAATGACTAATCATGACTCTCTTCATGTGTTTATTTGCCATCCATGTATCTTATTTGAAGTGCATAATGTTTAATCAAGTTGTTTTCTTACTGAGTTTTTTACTTTTTATTTTTGAGATGGAGTCTTGCTCTGTCACCCAGGCTGGAGTGCAGTGGATCTCGGCTCAATGCAACCTCCGCCTCCCAGTTTCAAGCGATTCTTCTGCCTCAGCCTCTCGAGTAGACACATGCCATCACGCCCAGCTAATTTTTGTATTTTTTAGTAGAGACGGGGTTTCACCATATTGGCCAGGCTGGTCTCAAACTCCTGACCTTGTCATTCGCCCACCTCAGCCTCCCAAAGTGCTGGGATTACAGACATGAGCCACAGTGCCTGGCCCTGGGTATCTCTTTTTGACAATATCACACTGCTGTGATTACTATAGCTTTATGTAAATTTTTAAATCTGCTTGTTGTTATCTATAAGATATCTTGCTAAGATTTTAATTGTGATTGATTTGAATATACAAATTAGTTTGGTGAGAACTGGCATCATAATACTGAATCTCCTGACCCAGGAATATTATTTGTGTCTCCATTTATTTAGGTCTTAATTTGTTTTTTGTTAGTGTTTTGCAGTTTTAGGCTTATACTCCTTGCACATATTTAGTTAGATTTATACCTAAGTGGCTGGGCGCAGTGGCTCACGCTTGTAATCCTATCACTTGGGGAGGTCAAGGTGGGTGGATCACCTGATGTCAGGAGTTCATAACCAGCTTGGCCAACATGGTGAAACCCCGTCTCTACAAAATTACAAAAATTAGCCAAGCATGGTGGTGGGTGCCTGTAATCCCAGCTACTCAGGAGGCTGAGGTGGGAGAATTGCTTGAACCTGGCGGCGGGGGCAGATGTTGCAGTGAGCCGAGATCGTGCCATTGCCCTCCAGCCTGGATGACAGAGCAAGACTCTGTCACCAAAAAAAAAAGAATACATAAAAATAAATAAAAGATTTCTATCTAAGTAGTTTGTGGTTTTGGTGCTACTGTAAATGTCATTCAATTTTTAAAATTCCAATCATTCATTGTTAGTATCTAAATATACAATCGACTTTTGCTTATTGACCCTATATCCTGTGACCTGGCTTAGCTTAGATTTAGTTTTAGAATCTTTTCTGTAGATTTTCCACATAGACAATTATGTCATTTGCAAGTAGAGCATTTTATTTCTTCCTTTCTGATCTGAGTAACTTTGACTGCTGTTCCTTGCCTTAATTACTGAGTAGTATTATGTTAAGTAGGATTAGTGAGAAGAGATTTCCTTGCCTTATTCTTGAACTTTGGGGGAAAGCATTTAGTTGTTCACCGTTAAGTGTTTATGTTAGGTATTGGGTTTGTTTTGTAAATACCCTTTATTAGGTTAAGGAGGATTTCTTCTATTCCTAGTTTCCTGAGGGTTGTGTTTTTGGTTTTGTTTGTTTTTTGAGAGGGAGTCTCACTCTGTCACCCAGACTGAAGTGCAGTGACACGATATGGCTCACTGCAACCTCCACTGCCTGGGTTCAAGTGATTCTCCTGCCTCAGCCTCCTGAAGAGCTGGGATTTGGGATTACAGGCACCTGCCACCACATCTAATTTTTGTATTTTTTAAATAGAGATGGGGTTTCACCATGTTAGTCAGGCTGGTCTCAAACTACTGACCAGGTAATCAGCCCACCTCAACCTCCCAAAGTGATGAGATTACAGGCATGAGCCACTGCACCCAGCCTAGATTTTTTTTCTTTTGCTTTCTTTTTTTTTGAGACAGAGTTTTGCTCTTATTGCCCAGGCTGGAGTGCAATGGCGCCATCTCTGCTCACTGCAACCGCTGCCTCCCAGGTTCAAGCGATTCTCCTGCCTCAACTCCAGAGTAGCTGGGATTACAGGCATGCACCACCACACCCAGCTAATTTTTGTGTTTTTAGTAGAAATGGGTTTCACCATGCTGGCCAGGCTGGTCGTGAACGGTATTTTTTTTTTTTTTAATCATCAGTGGATCCTGAATTTTGTCAAAAGCTTTTGAGCATCTATTGAGTTTTTCTTTTAATATGATCAATTACATTGATTGATTTTAAAAATGTTGAGCCAGCCCTGTACTCCTGTGATCAACCCCACATAGTTATGATGTATTACAGTTTTATATAATATTTTTTCCTTTCGTGGAAGAAAAAGTGGGAGAGACTTCTGCTTTATGGAGAACGAGGATGCATTGCTCTAAGGTTTTTCCTGTTTTAATTAAAATATAATTGAGGCTTCCTTGAGAAAAGATGAAGGCTGTTAAATAGGGGGCAAGTACCTTCGCTCGCTGCTACTGAAGCATTTCAAAATATATTTTGTTTGTAGGAGTAAAAATATATTGTAATAATTCTCCAAATAGCTGATACACGTCTGTGCTAATTACAAGAAAGAAGAACAACCCGCACAGTTCCCTCTTAGGATTGTGAAATGCTTTTCCCTTCCTTTAGGAGGATGCTTGTGTAATTATTTAATAAAACTGTGGCATACTCTAAAAACATCATTTTTGTCACTACTAAAGATGACACCACTGATGATTTTTTTTTTTTTTTTGAAATGGAGTCTTGCACTGTCACCCAGGCTGTAGTAAAGTGGCCTGATCTTGGCGCACTGCAACCTCTGCTTCCTGGGTCAAGCAATTCTCCTGCCTCAGCTTCCGGAGTAGATGGGACTACGGGCATGCACCACCACGCCCCGCTAATTTGTTTGTATTTTTGGTGGAGATGGGGTTTCACCATGTTGGCCAGGATGGTCTTGATCTCCTGACCTTGTGGTCTGCCTAGGCCTAGGCTTCCCAAAGTGCTGGGATTACAGGTGTGAGCCATCACGCCTGGCCGACAGCTAATAATTTTTTAATTTACCTGTATTGATAACGATGTGCTAATCATGTATCAGGCATCGCTATAAGGGCTTTATATTTATTAAAATATAATACATATTTTTATTTATTTATTTATTTATTTATTTGAGACAGAGTTTCGTTCTTGTTGCCCAAGCTGGAGTGCAATGGTACAATCTTGGCTCACTGCAACCTCTGCCTCCCGGGTTCATGCGATTCTCTTGCCTCAGCCTCCTGAGTAGCTGGGATTACAGGCATCTACCACCACGCCCAGCTAATTTTTGTGTTTTTAGTAGAGAAGGGGTTTAACCATGTTGGCCAGGCTGGTCTCGAACTCCTGACCTCAGGTTGTCCACCTGCCTTGGCCTCCCAAAGCGGTGGGATTACAGGCGTGAGCTATAGCGTCTGGCCTAAAACATAATAAATATTTATTAATGCTGTATTGGATGAGGCAACCAGGGCTTAGAGAATTCAAATACCTGTCCAAGGCCACTCAGCTAGTCAGTGAGAGGAATGAGATTCAAGGCTGCTGCACATGGCTGGGTCATCAGTGCAGCCACAACTCCAGAGGTGTCCTGCACACTGACTCTGCTGTGAAGGGCACCCCCAGGAGGTGTGCAAGCCTGGTGGCCTTAACGGGCTTCTAGCCAAAGTCTGCCTGAAGTTAGATGATCCACGCTTTTATCTCTCCCCATGCTGCACTGCAGTGGGAAAGCCTGTGGCCTAAAATGTTTCATAGGTTCAGTCACTTCTAGCAAGCTTTCTTTCTTTTTTTTTTTTTTTTTATTTGAGACGGAGTCTTGCTCTGTCACCCAGACTGGAGTGCAATGGCACGATCTCAGCTCACTGCAACCTCCGCCTCCTGGCTTCAAGTGATTCTCCTGACTCAGCCTCTTGAGTAGCTGGGATTACTGGTGCCCACCACTGTGCCCAGCTAATTTTTGCATTTTTAGTAGAAACCATCTTGGCCAGGCTGGCCTTGAACTCCCGACCTCGTGATCTACCCGCCTTGGCCTCCCAAAGTGCTGGGATTACAGGCATGAGTCACTGCGCCCGGCCTGCTAGAAAGCTTTCTATGGCTCAGTTCTTAGGGTTATTTCTGGCGCTGATAGATATAAAGCCCACTGTGTACTCAGGCTAAAGAGCAGCTCATTCCATCTCCTCTCTGTCAAAGAGAGAAAACAAAAAACAATGATAAAACAGAAAAACTGCTTGACCTTAATAGCAAAACATCTGTTAAAAGACAAATAGTAAAATACAGTGAAATATCTGTTAAAATACTAAAATATAAGAAATAATAAAATATCTAAACAGTAAAATATATAAATATCTAAATAGTAAAATACATACGTAACAGTAAAATATCTGTTAAATAGTAAAATATATAAGTAACAGTAAAATATCTGGTCAAGGTGGCTCAAGTCTGTGACCCCTGCACTTTGGGAGGCGGAGGCAGGTAGGACCCTTGAACCCAAGAGTTTGAGACCAGCCTGGACAACATAGGGTAACCCCATCTCTTCAAAAAATAAACAACAACAAAAGTTAGCTGGGTGTAGTTGTCTGTCTGTGGTCCCAACTACTTTGGAGGCTGAGGTGGGAGGATCACTTTAGCCTGGGTATTCAAGGCTGCAGACGCCTGTGATTGCTCCACTGCTTTCCAGCCTTGGAGACAGCAAGACCCTGTTTCAAAATAAATATGTAAATAAATGAATAAAAGTCAGGTGAATTATACAAAGAAGCATGCTCTACTGTGTTCAAGTGCAATGATGAGCAATGGGAGAATGATGAGATGAGGAATGCATCACAGGGGTTGTCCTCAGCTTCAGCAAGGCTGTGGGAAGGAGGAGCACACCAAGAGATCTTTTTTTTTTTTTTTTGAGATGGAGTCTCACTCTGTTGTCCAGGCTGGAGTGCAGTGGCATGATCTCTGCTCTTTGTAACCTCCGCCTCCTGGGTTCAAGCAATTCTCCTGCCTCAGTCTTAAGTAGCTGGGATTACAGCATGTAACACCATGTGTGGCTAATTTTGTATTTTTAGTAGAGACGGGGTTTCGTCATGTTGGCCAGGCTGGTCTCGAACTCCTGACCTCAGGTGATCCACCTGCTTCAGCTTCCCAAATTGCTAGGATTACAGGCGTGAGCCACCATGTCCGGCCATCAAGAGATCTTTATAAAAGGAGGAAATCAGATTAGGAGATAAAAGGGACAAGTGCTGTGTCTGCTGCCTTGAATTCACCTGCCCTTCTCCTGGTAACAGAACCCCAGTTTCCTTTTGTGGAACGACCTCACTCCGCTCTCAATCCATTAGCTTTTGGGGGAGCTGATGCACCCTTCTGCTCCAGGTCTGCCTCTCAGATCTGCCCACTGTGATTTTCAGGGACAGCAGGCAACCAAATCAGAGTTGGTAAGACAGCACAGGGCTTCTGAGACCACCAAGAGGTGGGACACTCTTTCCCTGATGAACGTGCACGCAGGAAATGTTTTGTTTTGTTTGAGATGGAGTCTTGCTATTTTGCCCAGGCTGGAGTGCAGCAGCATGACCTTGGCTCACTACAGCCTCTGCCTTCCAGGCTCAAGTGATCCTCCCACCTCAGCCTCCCAAGTAGCTGGCACTACAGGTATGTATTACCATGCCCAGCTAATTTATAAATTTTTTGTAGAGACAGGGTTTTGCCACATTGCCCAGGCTGATCTCCAACTCCTGAGCTCAAGTGGTCCACCCACCTCAGCCTCCCAAAGAAGTGCCAGGACTACAGGTGTGGGCCACTGTGACCAGCCTATACGAGGCATTTTGAATTTGGAGCTGATGTAGCCATCCTGCTTCTGGGGGATGGCATGGATGAGAATGGAGTCAACCCAGAGGACAGGGAGCCCAGAGACTCCCAGAGAGGAACCAAGTCCTGGGAATATAGCAGGGCCTTGGATGAAGCTGCGGGTAAAGCCAGCCCTGGCCCTGAACTTTTCCGATTGTGAAAACTAAGAAGTTCTCTTTTTGCTAGTTTAGTTTACCGGAGGTTTTCTGTCAATTGCAGCTAAAAGGTTCTCAGCTGATTCTGGGAAGAACCGGGGTTGCTATGCAGCCAGCAGCACGCTACAAGGACCCAGCTAAGAGCACCAGAGACAGGCGCAGTCCTGGGCAGACTGGCTGGGGCTGTGTCCTCATGCTCCAGGTCATCTTTAGTGAGCACAGCTAATGAGCCCAAACGCACAACTCCTCCGTCTGGGACCTAAAGATTGCTGGAAACTAAATCGCCTGCTTCTTGGATCCGGTTTTCTTCCTCCTACAGGCACCACAGGTCTTTACCTATGCCCAGCTTTATCCTGCACAGGAGGATGGAAGATGACAAAAATTCTAGCACTTCAGCCTTGTTGCAAATTGCAAATTGCAGCAAACAAATATCAGCTTCATAAATTGTTCTAAAAGAACTAGGGCAAGCCTCAGGGGGAGGTATTTTTAAGTCAGAAAGATTTGTGTTGCTTACCTGACCCTCAGCAGCAGGATTAACAGCTGTGGCCAGAGATAACACAGAGATAGCGGTTTTGGGGGCTCACTGTTGCCGAAGAGTTCATTCATTCATCAAATATGCAAAGCACGTACTAGTACTGAGCGCAGCGGCCTCGACCTCTCATCCGGGGGCTGACTCAGATGTTAAGCCAGCCAACTAATAAATACCCACACTTCCCAAGGAGACAGTTTGGGTATGGGATACAGAACAGCGGAGGAGACAGGAAAGGCATTTCCGAGGAGGTGGCATTTAGACTAAACATGCGGGGTAAGGAGTCTGAGCAGGGCAGGCTTGTGTGGGGCAGGGAGAAGTCTGGTCACAGACGGAACCACCTGTGGGAAGGTGCTGGGGCAGGAAGGAAGGACAGCATGAATGAGGGATGCCTTCAGATCCTTGAGGAGGATATTAAAGGGATCTAGAGCGGACCCAGTTGCTCCTAATCAGCAAAGCAAAAGGCTTGGTGAGACTTGTGGTCAGTACTGCTTACTCTGGTGCTCCCAAAAGAGAAAGCAGACTGGACTCCAGTCACAAACCCTGAGCTCCACGCTGGG
>NW_022436961.1:1335853-1360225 GCF_009761245.1 Sapajus apella
AGGCATGCGCCACCATGCCCAGCTAACTTTTATATTTTTAGTGGAGACAGGGTTTCACCATGTTGACCAGGATGGTCATGATCTCTTGACCTCGTGATCCACCCGCCTCGGCCTCCCAGAGTGCTGGGATTACAGGCGTGAGCCACCGCGCCCAGCCTTAGAGACATTCTTCAATACCTTCGTGTCCTTCTGCTATCAGACCTGGGAATCACAGAATGCTCTCCCTGAGCTGTCCATCAGAGGGCTCATCCAGTGTCTTTACTGCTGTTTTTAGACAGGGTCTCACTCTGTCACCCAGGCTGCAGTACAGTGGTGCAATCACAGCTCAATGCAGTTTCAACCTCCTGGGCTCAATCCATCTTCCCACCTCAGCCTCCAGAGTAGCTAGGACTACAGGTATGCACCACCACACCTGGCTAACTTTTCTTATTTTTTTTTTCTTACTTTTTAATTTTTTGTACAGACAGGGGACTCCCTATGTTGACCAAGCTGGTTTCAAACTTTCAAACTCCTAGCCTCAAGTGATCCTCCTGCCTTGGCCTCCCCAAATGTTAGGATTACAGGCATGAGCCACCATGCCCAGCCTACCCAATTTCTGCCATGATGTGTGGTCACCACAGAGCTGTACCCCATAGCCCAGGACCACCATGAGTTTAGAATGGCACAAGCCACAGGATATTTGCAAGTGGCAGAGTCAGCAGCCAGAGCCCAAACTTCTATCTGGTTCTCTAAGGGGCTGCGAGGTTTTCTGGTCATTTCCCTGTTCTCTCTGAAACCCTGGTAGCATCTGGAGATTAAGCTCCTGTCTCTCCCATCTTAGAGTAAGAGATTAGAAATAATATTCCGTGTTTGCGTAGAGTGTTCTAGCTGCAACACTCAAAGCCCTCGACAAACACCAGCTCCGCATCGCAGCAGTTCTCAGCTTGAGAGCTGTGTTTTTGCAGGAAATAGGAACGCACAGAATATGTCAGAGCCAAATATCAAAGTTAATCTATGACTAAGAAAAAAATAGAAAAATACTCCAACTCTAGGTTTCCTCATTCAGAAAACTGCAATTTCAAATCCACATCAAATATATATGATCCCTTAAAATTGTCTTTTCTTATATGTATTACCTCAATAATCACTCATAAATGCCTAGCTAAATCGCAATCCAGAATCAAATTTTATTTAAACCTAAATCATAAGGCTTTTTGTAAAAACTATAAACAAAGTCCCCGAATTATTCTAACTTCAATGCTAATAGGACCAAAAGATAAAAAGAAACAGATATTCTGGAACTTCCCTGGGATCTCCAGTTATCTTAGATGTGAAATTCTTTTTTTTCTTTTTTTTTTTTGAGACAGAGTCTCCCTCTTGTTGCCCAGGCTGGAGTACAATGATATGCTATTGGCTCACTGCAACCTCCACCTGCTGGGTTCAAGTGATTCTCCTGCCTCAGCCTCCCAAGTAGCTGGGATTACAGGCACACGCCGCCGTGCCTGGCTAGTTTTTGTATTTTTAGTAGACATCGGGTTTCACCATGTTGGCCAGGATTGTCTCTATCTCTTGACCTCATGATTCACCTGGCTTGGCCTCCCAAAGTGCTGAGATTACAGGCGTGAGCCACCAAGCCTGGCCAGATGTGAAATTCTTAAAGCCAAATTATTTTTGATTCATTTTAATCTCAAAGGCAGCAACATGACATATTATGTGTTTCATATTCCTGTTTAATTCGTGAGTTGTTAAGGCCAAGAAATGTGACTTGTTATTAAGGATGAAGGCCAATCATGGTGGCTGATGTCTGTAATCCCAGCACTTTGGGAAGCCCAGGCGGGCAGATCACATGAGGTCAGGAGTTTCAGACCAGCCTGGCCAGCATGGTGAAACTCCATCTCTACTAAAAATACAAAAATTAGCCAGGCGTGATGGCACATGCCTATAATCCCAGCTACTCGGGAGGATGAGATGGGAGAATCACTTGAACGCGGGAGGTGGAGGTTGCAGTGAGCTGAGATCATGCCACTGTACTCCACACTCCAGCCTGGGCAACAGAACAAGACTCTGTCTCAAAAAAAAAAAAAAAAAAAAGAATGAGAAATCTCAAAGGTGGCAACAGGAAGTGACATTTATTGAACTAGTCACATTCACACACATTTTCTCATGTAATTCCCAGACAAAACTGTGAGCTAGGGATCACCTCTATTTGATAGATGAAGAGACTGAGGGTCAGAGAGGTGAAGTGACTTCCCCAAGTTTATATAGTAGGCCTTTTGACCTCTACTCAGTTAATTCTTACCAGGGTCCACTTGAATAAGAAGTCCAAACTTGGCCTCCTTTGATAAGGTCAGAGTAAGGTTACAGAAAAGGAAGGAAAATCAGATAATAAGTCAAGATCTGAGATGAATTCATGAACTTATAACTGCCATTCCACGTTGCCAATGATACTTAGACTCTTGGGGAGATCACCCAGACCTCTAGGGCTAGCCTGACCCTTCCATAACAGGTCTGCTTCTTATTTTTCCTGGAAGTTCAGCTCCAGGGTTCTACCCAATGAGGTCTTCATGTTTGCTGAACTTTTTGTTGATCTAAAGCAGACATCAGCTATTGGAAACACATTGCTAGTTTAAGATGCCGGCCTTGGCAGACATTCCAGCATTATTTTCCTCAGGATCGTTACGGGGAAAAGAGAGCTAACCGCGTCTCAGCTACAGCAAAGCTGGGTCATTCAGACCTCTCATTGTCTTATTTGCATATACAGCAGTGCCCAGCTCAGGGCCTTATGATGTTATACCCAGGCGAGTTAGATGGAACAGCGCCACGCGCTTGAGTTTCAAATTATGAGTCCTTTATTTATTTATTTATTTATTTATTTATTTTTCAGATAGAGTCCCACTCCGTCACCAGGCGTCAGGCTGGAGTGCAGTGGCACGAACTCTGCTCACCGCAACCTCTGCCTCCCGGGTTCAAGCAATTCTTCTGCCTCAGCCTCCCGAGTAGCTGGGACTACAGGTGCGCACCACCATGCCCAGCTAATTTTTTTTGTATTTTTAGTAGAGACGGGATTTCACCATGTTGGCCAGGATGGTCTCACTCTCTTGCCCTCATGATCCACCCGCCTCGGCCTCCCAAATGCTGGTGTGAGCCACCGCGCCCTGCCGAGTCCCTTATTTTTAGCTGGTGACCGAGAGATGGCTAACACTCAAATTTCTCCCGGCCCCGAGGAAGGGATTTGATTATCTTTTATACCTTGATTTAGGTAGGGGAGGGGGAGCCTAGCTGGAGCAGAATTTACAGAAGCAGGACAGGCAAGTTAGATAAGGAAGGCTGGTAACTAGGAGGCAGCGGGTTCTTATGATTGTTGATTTTCATGGAGGATATATACAAGTGGTTCCCATGATTGCCAGTTACCCAGGGGGTTATTCAATACTTGTCATATAATCAGTCAAGGGGTGGGGGCATTCACAATGGCAAGTGGGCTTGCCAAGCAGGCTATAGTTACAAAGGTTATATGTTTCTATAGTTCTAAGTACGGTATGACCCAGCATAGTAGCAAGACCCAGGTATGCACGTAAGGGAAGAGTGGCAGGAGGAGTGAGGTGGAGGTCAAGATGGAGTCTGTCTGGCTCTCAGAAAAATGGAGTCTGTCTGGCTAACACAGGGTAGCTTAGCACAATGAGCCCGGAGGTGATACTGACTCTGGAGGCAGGGACTTGGACACCAGACCAGCTTGAGGACTAGCTAAACAGGGCCAGGCAGAAGTGGCTTTCCGTAAGACATGGCCGCCAGGGCTCCATGTCAGTTTACCATTGCCATGGCAATACCCGGAAGTTACCACCCTTTGCCATGGCAATGACCTGGAAGTTACCACCCTTATCCTAGACATTTCTGCATAAACTGCCCCTTAATTTGCATATAATTAAAGGTGAGTATAAATATACCTGCAGCTCACTTTTGAGCTGCTGGTCGGGCACACTGCCAGGCGGGTAGCCATGGTCTTTAGGGAGCAGTGTCTCTGCCGCTGCTGTCCTTGAATTCTTTCCTGGGTAAAGCCAGGTGGAGCCCTGGTTTTGGGGCTCAACTGCCCTGCATCACTTATACAGTGCAGAGTAGGCTCTCAGGAAATATGGAGTGAGTAAATTTGGCATTTATTGTCATAGTGATTATTTCTATGGAAACATCTAGGCAAAAGGGCCAACACTTGTGTCATTTCAAAAAAGGTCAGTTTTGGCCAAAACGGTGGCTCATGCCTGTAATCCCAGCGCTTTGGGAGGTGAAGGCAGGTGGATCAATGGAAGTCAGGAGTTCAAGGCCAGCCTGGCCAACATGGTGAAACTCTGTCTCTACTAAAAGTACAAAAATTAGCTGGGCTTGGTGGCAGGTGCCTGTAATCCAGCTACTCAGGAGGCTGAGGCATGAGAATCGCTTGAACCCAGGATGCAGCGGTTGCAGAGAGCCGAGATCTCACCGCTGCACTCCAGCCTGGGTGACACAGCAAGACTCTGTCTCAAAAAAAAAAGGTCAATTTCATTTTCCATTGCCTCTGAGGTGCTTTCCAAGTTTTCCTAACCTTGAATATGACGGTGCAGGATCTGAGGGGCTGGGGCAGTAAGTACTTTCTCATGTAGTTCTGGTGAGTCAGTGTTAACATTATATTTATCGTTTACGGGGTTTTGATTACCGTCTGGAAGTACAAAGGAGGAAGACAAACTAGTTTGCAAAATAAAATCAATAAAATAAAAATAGCTCCATGTAGAAGACTTCCTCTGGATGTCGCTGGATTTGTGCTTTATAAAGGTCTTTCTTTGGTTGAGAGGATAGAAGAGCAGTGTCTAAATATACCAGAGGAGAGCTATGGAAACAGAGGATAAGACAGGAGAATCAGCTAAAAAAAATCCCCACAAGTATCTCATTTGCATGCGCTGCCATGGAACATGCTTTTGTTCCAAGTACGTAGGATTTTTTCTCCAAGTGGATATGAATTAGAGAGCATTTTTTCAGTGTCTGGGAGGCAAAAGAGGAAAGAGGGAGAAATGGGCATTTTGTTTTCATTTTGTCTGAGGCACACAGGGATGATTGCTAAGAGTTACCAGTGGGTTTGCACAAATGTGAGAGCTTTTGGATAGCAGTGTTATTGGACTGCTATTCACTATTCAGGGGTTCACAACTTCTCCACCTTTTTGGGTTGTAGAACTTCTGTAAGAAGTCAAATTAAGCTCAGTCAAATTAAGTCAATTTAAATTAAATTAAAGCTCCTTGGGAGCTTTCCCTGACTTTCTTCCTGTCTCATTGTGTTTTTTTAAGCTCCACAGTGGTTTATATGTACATCCTTTGTGCTGTTTATCATGGTGATTATTTTTCGGTAACTAACACTGTGTCCTCTTCTTGCAGGTAGTGCTGTGTGTTGCTCTTTATATATCCAGGATCTAGCAGGGCACCTGGCCCATAGGCTCTCAATAAATCCTGGTGAATGGATGGAAGGTGGAATGGATCCTAACTTCATTCTCTCCTGAATTCTTTCTACACCAATTCCATCAGCTGTCCCGAAGGTTAAGGAATCAAAGCCTTAGATGACCAAGATTAGGAAATTATACAGGAACAGGACTAACAGGAGAACAAGACACGCTCCAAACTCTCCCTCCAGTCTAAGGCAAGGGAATGATTTCTCTACAGAAGCTGGACTTCCCCTAAAAGTGTTTAACCTTCCTCAGTTTCCTCATCTGCAAAGTTAGGAGGATAATAGAACCTCCCTTATAGGATGGCTGTGAAAATTCAATGGGATTATTCCCACGACACAGTCAGCATCATGCCTGGGCACTTAGTAAGTACTCAGTAAATCTGAGATATTATTAGCTGCTCTAGAACTAAGATCTGTGTAAAACACCAATGATAGCTTTTTTATAAATATGTATTTTATTTTGTTTTTCTTTTCTTTCTTTAATCCTTCAACTTTCTTTTATCCTTATAGCTTTAAAAATCATTTTTTTAAAGCATAAAAGTAACATTATGGCGGAGCTCAATGCTTCCTGTTCCAGGCAGCCTTCCCTGCTTGCCACCCAATGTTGTAAAATTGACCTTTCTTTTTTGCCCCAACATTGTCTGTGCCATAAAGCACTTATTAACTAACATCCACTGTAATGTTTCCCACACCCAATTCAATCTGTGCAAATGGATGCCGTGTTGACTATATCCTCTGTAGTTTTCTGGAATGTGAAGCTTCGTTTCTCCTGCTTTGGCTCCTCCTGTGATCTAGAAGCAGGGCTTAGTGTTCAGGGAGGAGGCTGCATGTGGCCAGAAAGACCCTGGCCAGGGGTTAAGAAACCCACATTCCAGCCGGTTGAGGATTGGACTCTTCTATCTCTATGAAACGGGTAATGATGTCTCTTTTCCTAAGTCAGGTGGCAGAGAGGTTTAAATGAGATAAACCTCATTTAGCGTTTGTGAATTAAACACCATTAAAGTATATTATTCTCGGTAGATATTGGAGACTCGGAAGAGTGGGAGGGTGGGCGGCGGGTGAGGGATGAGAAATCACCTAATGGGTACAATGTACATTAGTATTCAGATACATTCGAAGCCTAGACGTCACTACATAATATATTTGTGTAACAAAACTGCACTTGTACCTTACACACTTATGCCAAAAAAAGTCGATTATTCTCATTATTTCTGTTAAATGGGAACTTCTGTCAGCGGGCTGACTCTTCCAAGTGTCAATGTGCTCCATGCCTGTGGAGTTCTCCTGCTCAGTTTTGGGTGTTGTATTGATTTTTAGGATTTAATTCCACCTTGGTTTGAAGACACCCACCAGGCCTCTGGGATTCTGGTGGCACACTTTGTGGGAAGTCCTTTCCAAAGCTGTAGCTGACGACTGAGGGGCCCTCGGCTCCCACCCTTTTGTTGTCTAACGCTGTTCTCTTTGGCTGAAATGACTCCTTATTTTCAAAACCACAAGAAAAGTGAAAAGACCTACTATTCCCTGGACCCCTGCTTTATGTGAAAGGTTAGAGCTTCATCTCGGCCAGGCACAGTGGCACATGTCTGCCATCCCAGCACCTTGGGCTGACATCAGGGGTATGAGACTGGCCAACATGCCAAAACCCCATCTCTATTAAAAACACAAAAATTAGCTGGGTGTAGTGGCACGTGTCTGTTGTCCCAGCTGTTCAGAAGGCTGAGGCAGAAGAATCGCTTGAACCCAGGAGGTGGAGGCTGCAGCGAGCCAAGACCGAACCACTGCACTCCAGCCTGGGCAACAGAGTGAGACTCCAACTCAAAAACAAAAAAGAGCAGTGGGGGAAGGAGGCATGTGGGAAGTAAAGGTTTGTGTGTGTGTTTGATTTTTACTAACTTCTAAGCCTGTTTACACCTTAAGAGGAAAGTATGGGTTCTTTTCTCCCCTGCAAGCTCGATATAGGATTTCTTCTTGGCCTTTATCAACTCAAAATACTTCCCAATTCTACGGCCTATGAATTGCAAAAGTGGGTAAGTCACTGAGGAATGAGATGGGTGTATAGCAAGATATGTTTATTTAAATGGTATTTTAATATATACATTTCAAGCTTATTATTTTCTCCTGGATTTTTTTTTTTTTTTTTGAGGAGTCTCACTCTGTTGCCCAGACTGGAGTGCAGTATTGTGATCTCAGCTCACTGCAACCTCCGCCTCCCGGGTTCAATAGATTCTCCTGCCTCAGCCTCCTGAGTAGCTAGAACTACAGGCGAGCACCACCATGCCCTGCTAATTTTTGTATTTTTAGTAGAGACGGGGTTTCACCATGTTGGTCAGGCTGGTCTCAAACTCCTGACCTCAGGTGATCTACCCGCCTCGGCCTCCCAAAGTGCTGCGATTACAGGCATGAGCCACAGTGCCCGGCCTATTTTCTCCTGGATATTTTTATTTGCAAGTAAAACAATGTGCAGACCCGTTTCACAACTTGTTCTTATATCTATGATTGGAGAACCAGATGAGTAGAAAGCACTGAAAATCAGGATAGTTCTCTAACTCTGACTAAAGTTGTTGGGTGGGAGAACTCTGACGACATGAAAAGAAACCTTGCTGTTTCTTGTATCCATTGCTCCTTATAAAGCATTAGCAGAAATATCCTACCAGGAATATTTTAAATCTGTGGGGCAAATTAGGCAATATCTGGACATTCATTGAAAATACTTAGGTCGGGTACAGTGGCTCACACCTGTAATCCCAGCACTTTGGGAGGCCGAGGTGGGTGAATCACCTGAGGTCAGGAGTTCAAGACCAGCCTGGCCAACATTGTGAAACCCCATTTCTACCAAAAATACAAAAGTTAGCCGGCGTGGTGGCAGGCGCCTGTGATCCCAGCTACTCGGAAGGCTGAGGCACAAGAATCACTTGAACCTGGGATACGGAGGTTGCAGCGAGCCAAGATCATGCCACTGCCCTCCAGCCTGGCAACAGAAAGAGACAGTGTCTCAGATAAATAAGCAAATAAATATAAGAGCAAGTTAAATTTTTTAAAAATCACTAGCAAAATAAAAACACAAAATAAGGAATTAAACCCAATTTCTTTCTTTCTTTCTTTTTTTGATACAAACTCTTGCTCTGTTGCCCAGGCTGAAATGCAGTGGTGAGATCGTGGCTCACTGTAGCCTTTACCTCCTAGGTTCAAGCAATTCTCCTGCCTCAGCCTCCTGAGTAGCTGGGATAAACCAAACTTCTTTCCCACTGTCAAGTGTCAATATTTTCTCTTTGTAGATAACATATGCGAAACTGGGATTTGAATGGTATTATTTACTGACAATCCTAGAACAAACTCCTCTGGACACACTCCCCTGGGTTTAGGAAATAAGCTGTAGCCAAGTGAAAAGCAATGATCTCAGAAGAAAGCTGAAAATGATTCAAAATGCATTTTCAGTGATGTCAGGAAAACATGTATTCATTGTTTTGGGCTTCACTCTGTTCTGAAATTAACAATGGGCAGCCCCATTATTCCCTCATTTAGGGCTCAGTTCTTACTCGGAAGCAACAAGAGGTTTTAGAGGTAGATTCTACCCATGGAGGACTAGAGGAGACTAGGGAGGATGCAGCCCTGATTTTCCTACCCAGCTGCAGTTCCCTACCTGGGGGAAAGTGGTACATCTTGGAGGCTGTTTGTTCTTTTCTCTGAATGGTCCCAGGGCCCATCCCCAGGCCTTACAGCAGGAGAGTCACCTCCCCCTGCCTCATGACCAGCTCTACTGCCGGGAGCAACCACGCACAACAGTGCGTACCCAGGGGCTTCCAGGACCAGCTCCCCAACACCACAGAAAATAAAAGCCTCAGACCGTTGCCACACATCTCCCTGAGGAACATGCTATGCCCCCTTAAATCATTGTTTTTCCGATGGGAGCCTCTCTAAATAAAAAATAAGTGATTGGGTTGGCAGACACAATCACTTGGATTGAAATTTACCTGTTTGAGCCACACATTGGTCGTCATCAGCTGATTCTTTTCATCCTAAGAAAATGACAATTTGAAAAGTACTGTAAATCAAAGTGAAAGCAAGTTGTGGTTTTTCTTGTTGTTTTAGAAATGGAGTCTCAAGGATGCTGCCCAGGCTGGAGTGCCATGATGCCACCTTAGCTCACTGCAGCCTCACGCTCCAGGGCTCAAATGATCCTCCCGCCCCAATCCCCAAGGAGCTGGGACTATAGGTGCATGCCAACACACCCAGATGTTTTTTGTTTGTTTTTGATCAGAAAAATCTGAGTCTTACCTTTGAGGTGTTCCAAATCCAAAAGATTCTCAATTTATTTTTTATTTTATTTTTTGAGACAGAGTCTCGCTCTGTCGCCCAGGCTGGAGTGCAGTGGCACAATCTCGGCTCACTGCAACGTCCACCTCCTGGGTTCAAGTGATTCTCCTGCCTCAACCTCCTGAGTAGCTGGGATTACAGATGCACACCACCACGCCCAGCTAATTTTTTTGTATTTTTAGTAGAGACGGGGTTTCACCATGCTGGCCAGGCTGGTCTCAAACTCCTGACCTCAGGTGATCTATCTGCCTCGGCCTCCCAAAATTCTGGGATTACAAGCATGAGCCACTGCGCCTGGCCTAAGATTCTCAATTTAAAACAGTCAAATGGCATGCAAACAGTCAAATAACTTGCAGATTTTGCTTAAAATGAAAAAGAACTAAAACAAGTAGCAGTTAATTGCATAACCCAGAAGGCACTTTAAAGGTGCAAAGTAGGCCAGGCACAGTGGCTCACACTTGTAATCTCAGTACTTTGGGAGGCCAAAGCTGGTGGATCACCTGAGGTCAAGAGTTCGAGACCAGCCTGTCCAACAAAGCAAAACCCCGTCTCTACTAAAAATACAAAAAATAGCTAGACATGATGGCATACGTTTGTAATCCCAGCTACTCGGAAGCTGAGGCAGGAGAATCGCTTGAACCCAGGAGGTGGAGGTTGCAGTGAGCTGAGATCACACCGCTGCACTTCAGCCTCAGTGAAAGAGCAAGTCTCTGTCTCAAAAAAATAAAAATAAAAAACGCCAGGAGCAGTGGCTCATGCCTATAATCCCAGCACTTTGGGAGGCCGAGGCGGGAGGGTCACCTGAGGTCAGGATTTTGAGACCAGCTTGGCCAACATGGTGAAACCCTGTCTCTACTAAAAATACAAAAAAATTAGCTGGGTGTGATCATGCGTGCCTATAGTCCCAGCTATTCAGGAGGCTGAGGCAGGAGAATCACTTGAACCTGGGAGACAGAGGTTGCAGTGAGCTGAGATCTTGCTACTGCACTCCAGATTGGCAACAGAGTGAGACTCTGTCTCAAAAAATAAAATAAAATAAGAAGTAAATAGTAGCTAAATTGGAGATGGACTTTGCATGACTTTCTAGAAGGAATCCTGGGGTATTGAGCCAGCCAGGGCAGGTGAGTGTGCGCACATGTGTGTAGTGGGGTGGGAAATATGGGCAACATGAGAGGATTCTTCTGGGGCTTTGGGGACCGTAGCAGGACAATTTTGTTGCTTTAGGGAGTTGAAGTTCACTGATTTCTTCTAAGGACATAATCATGGCAGAAATGCAAGCTCAAAAGGAAAATCAGAATGCAACGGCATGGGTGAGCTCAGGAGAGGTGACGGGGCCGCCTAGGGAGAGCCAGAACAGGCCTTGCTCTGGGCGCTGTTCTCACCACCCCGTCTCCCTGCAGACACCTCTGCCAGCCCAGGGCACAGCCAGGGAGGGTCGGCAATCACAGCACATCAGCCCCGGCCTCAGCCCCTCTTGTCTGCGGTTCCCAGCGCTCCTCCCTGGGTGTTCAGCAGCCGGGCCAGGGGCAGTGACTATCTTAGCAACCACATCCTCCCCCTGGCAAAAAAACACCCCCGCTAACAGTGCTGCAATGAAAATTTACCCCATGATAACTTCTCATTCTTTCCTCAGGGTCATTTCAGTGGCTTCTTGGGGGCAGATTTTCTCTCACAGTAAATTATTTTTAAAATTGAAATGTCAGACATAGGGAATAAAAAATATTTTAGACTCACAAACAGGTTAAGGAATGCATGTTCTTTTTAGCCACGTGCCAAGGATTACTCACCACATCTACGAGCTGGGATATTTTCAATCCAAAATATACTTTTATGGTGTCATTAGAATGCAATACAGGGCGGACCCATTTCTGATAACCTTGGAACAAATGTCTGAGGAGGGCATCTTCATTTTCGGCAATTGAACTGAACCCTGCAGTGGCTGTAAAAGAATCGTGGGAGACCCGGGTTAGTGGGAGGGGTGTGATGCCTGGATGAGTGTCCCGTGGCATCCCGTGGCATCCCGTGGCCCTGACCTCCTGCGCCGTAGGCTGTGTCTGTTTCTAAACAGCCCAGTTCCTGAAAGGCAGCTTGGAGTATACAAGGGTCTCCACGTCCACTCCCACCTCCCCGCAAACATGCACAGCTGAACACAGAATCCACATTTTACCCAGAGCTGCACTCTCTCACAAGATTTTCCCATCACAGGGTCAATACGCAGGCCCCAAAAGCTCCATCTGCAGCCACCCGACCCTCACCTTTGGTGCCATCTGCAATGCCCCTTCTTCGCAGACATGGGCGCTGCCCACAAGCTGTTCTCTGTACCTGAGCCTTGTTTTTCTCCAGCATCTCCCTTTGGAAGTCTTTCGTCTATTTGTCATGCCTGTCTCCCTCTGGAGCTCCCTCACAACAGGTGCAGTGGCCGTTGTATTTGATCATGTTTACCTAACACCTAGAACAGGGCCTGGCCTAGAGTGGGTGTTCGTTTCATGTGTGTTAATAGATGTCAGAGTCGGCATGTGGTCACTGAACACCAAGTGTGTGCCCCTCACGGTCCTCTTTGTCTTCTTCCCAAGGAAGTCTTCCCTTACAAAGTCCTTCCTTGGTCAGCAGCCAGGATGTCACACTCTGCCCAGTGCCTTACTGTGTGACAGTCTCAGAAACACCCAGTGTTAAGCTTTAACCCTTCAGTTGGGGAAATGGCTTAGGAATGCAGTCCCAAGAGAAAGTTTATTTCCTTACAATGCACTGCTATCACATTTAAAACAAGGAAGCCCCTCCTTTATTTTATTTTATTTTTTTTGAGAAGGAGTCTCCCTCTGTCACCCAGACTGGAGTCAATGGCACATCTTGGCTCACTGCAACCTCCGCTTCCTGGGGTCAAGCAATTCTCCTGCCTCAGCCTCCTAAGTAACTGGGACTACAGGCGCATGCCACCATGCCTGGTTAATTTTTGTATTTTTAGTAGAGATAGAGTTTCACCATATTGGCCAGGCTGGTCTCGAACCCCTGACCTTGTGATCCATCCAGCTCGGCCTCCCAGAGAGCTGGGATTACAGGCATGAGCCACCACACCTAGCCGGAAGCCCCCTCCTTTTTTTAAAAAAAGATGGGGTATCACTGTGTTGCCCAGGCTGGAGTGCAGTGGCCATTCACACGTGCCGCTCCATTACTGATTAGCAGAGGGGCTTTAACCTGCCCCTCCTTGTATATTCAGCACGCGATTAATGCAACCCATTCTGCACCATGTCCTGACCATAGAAACCCTTTTTCTTCCCACTGAGAGACCCACGTGTTGGGTAATGATCTCATGAGAGGCATGCCCAGTCAAAATGCAGGGATTCTTACTAAGAAGAAAAGCAAAACAGTGCGGCTTCCCCTGTGTGCAGGAGGCTTCCGTATATACTTTCCTAAGAGAGGAGCAATTTCAGGTGCCTCATCCCAGCTCCATAGAGTGGACAGAGGCATGGGGGAGGTGGGCTGTGTGCTCTGAGGGTTCTGGGCCCTATTTCCTTCCGCTTAAAATGAGTAATAGGGAGAGATGCAACCTTACATTTGTGCTTATTTTTAAAAAAAACTGTGGGCCAGGGATCGTGGCTCACACCTGTAATCCCAGTACTTTGGGAGCCTGAGATGGGAGGATTGTTTGAGCCCAGGAGTTGGAGAGCAGCCTAGGCAACATAGGGAGACCCTGTCTTTTTTTTTTTTTTTTTTTTTTTTTTTTTTTGAGATGGAGTCTTGCTCTGTTGCCCAGGCTGGAGTGCAGTGAAGTGATCTTGGCTCACTGCAACCACCACTTCCCTGGTTCAAGCAATTCTCTTGCCTCAGACTCCCAAGTAGCTGGGGTTACAGGTGCACACCACCATATCCAGCTAATTTTTGTATTTTTAGTAGAGATGTGGTCTCACTATGTTGGCCAGTATGGTCTCGATCTTTTGAACTAGTGATCTGCCCGCTTCAGCCTCCCAAAGTGCTGGGATTACAGCTGTGAGCCACTGCACCTGGCGACCCTGCCTGACAAAAATTTAAAAAATTAGCCAGGCGTGGTGGCTCATCCCTATAGTCCCAGCTACTTGGGAAGCTGAGGTGGGAGAATCGTTTGAGTCCTGGAAGTCAACATGGCAGTGAATGGTGATTGCACCACCGCACTCCAGACTGGGTGACAGAGCAAGACCCTGTCTCAAAAAAATTTTTTTTCTTTTTTCTTTTCTTTTCTTTTTTTTTTTTAAGACAGGGTTTCACCATGTTGGTCAGGCTGGTCTTGAACTCCCGACCTCAGGTGATCCGCCCATGTCGGCCTCCCAAACTGCTGAGATTACAGGCGTGAGCCACCACGCCCAGCCAAAAAAATTTTTTAAGAAAGCAAAATAAACGAAAATGGATCTGTTTATTACTATTAGTACCAAGAGCAGCCCTGGGAGCAGCCAGCTGGGCAGCCGCCAGGGCATCCATCTGTAAAGATCTGGGAAACCTTCCTGGAAATGTACAGGGAGAGAATAGAGAGAAACCCCACAGCCTCTAGGGGGCGAGGTGGGCATTTGCTCAGGGGGACGTTCCTGAAGTCATCTTTGACTCCTCTCTTTTTCTTCCAACCCACATCGGGTCCTAACATCCTTCAGCCTGCATCCCAGTCCTGCTTGCTCCCCACCGTCTCCACCGGGGCCACGCTGAGAACACAGATGCTCTCTCTGGGACTCCTGCACTGCTTCCTAATTGTTTCCACTTTTGACCTTTCCACAGTCCATTCCCCACACAGCAGCAGGAGAAGATGATGTCAGTTCCCTGCTAAGCCCTCCAGATGGTTACCCATCACACTCAGAAAGAAACATCCGAGTCCCACCACAGTCTCCCAGGCCCCATGTGGCCCTGACTGTGCACCCCCTACCATGCTGCCCGCACCCTCCTCCCCAGCCCTAGAGCCAGTCTGCAATTCCTAGAACAAGCCAGAATGCATCTGCCTGGGGAAAGCTCTCTCTCACCCTTACCCTGAGAGCCCACAGCCATCCCTTCACTCGTCCAGTCTTTGCTCAAACATCATTTCCTTGAGAAAGTCATTTCAGGTTACACTGTTTAAAAATTCCTCCCTCTCCATCCTCTTAGGGCACTTTATCTTCCAGTGATATGACCTAATCATATCACATTTATCTGTTTATTATTGTCTGCCCTTCCTAGATGATGCCAGCTCCAGGAAGTCGGGGATTGTCTTCCTCACTGCTGTATTCCTGGCTCCTAGAACGGTGACTGTCACCCAGCAGCTGCTGAGCTAATGGCTGTTGAGTGGACAAACACTCAAGCAACGATGCAGTCAGCTTCATGGCCTTTGTTTTGCTGAGGGGCATCTGGAGAGTTGGGACCAGAGGTGAACCGCTCAAGAGAAGAGGGAAGCAGTGAGGACACAGCTGTCCTTGTCCAGTCACCCCCAGGGCAGGCAGCCCCCTCCTCTAAGGCAGAAAATATTGTTTGAAAGGCACTTGTCTTCACCTGTTTTGTGCTGCTGTAACAGAACACCACAGCCTGGGGAATTTATCATGAACAGAAATTTATTGGCTCATGGTTCTAGAGACTGGGAAGTCCAAGATTGAGCAACCAGCATCTGGTGAGGGCCTTCCTGCTACATCAGACATGATGGAAGAGCAAAGAGGGGGTGAGAGATATAAGAGGTGGCCAACCCCTTCTGTGATAATGGCATAAATCCATTTACGAGGGTGGTGTTCCCATGACCCAGACACCTGCCATTAGGTCCCACCTCCCAACACTACTGTACTGGGGATCAAATTTCCAGCACATGAACTTTGGGGAACACATTCAAACCACAGCAGCACTGTGGCAGACACTGCAGTTCCCTGCCCAATAGCCATTCCCCCTTTTTCCTTGGCAACAGATGCTAAATTTATTCAGGGTTGCATGGTGCCGGCTTACAAAGCTCAGTCCGGGCTCCCTTGCAGCTGGGAATGGCCTATGAAACATGTAGCCAATTAGATGCAATTAGAAGCTGTTGAGATTGGGTGTTTACAGGAAAGCTTGTTAAAAAGGATGGACTTGATCTGACATGTCAGTCTCCTTCTTTTTGCCTGGAACTGGAGAGTTGGCCACTCACGTGTCTTGCAAATTTGCTGACACCTACACACATAGGAGAGCAGAATGGAAAGACACACAGAACCTGGGTTTCTGATAGCCCTCTACTATTGGCCTCCAAATTTCTTGGTATGTGAGAAAAGCGATCTATTTGGTTAAGTCACTGTAGCCACTGACAGAGATCTGAACCCAGCCCTGACTAGTTGCTGAGATGCCAGAGTGCTGCGGTTCCTGCCGGGTCCCTGAGTCCCAGGTCAGCCAGATTAGCACAAATTACTGAAGACACCATCTCACAATGCATGAAGGCACTCCAGGGAGGTGGAGGACAACTGAATGATGCCTGAACCAACACATGTGAATGTGTGTGCACACACGCACACACACACACACACACACCTATTAGCTCATACAACGCTGAGCTGAGAGAGTTTTGGACAGATAAGAGAGGGTTCCCAAAGAAGTGTGGGGACTGTGACCATGAACTTGCTTTCCCAAGAGGAAAATTGTCCAGTCATTCTGAAAGGAGGTGGAGTTGCACATTGAAAGGGGAAATCTAAAATTCTGAACTGACATGCCTAGCATTTGCACTAAGGCAGCTGATTCGGGAATCCTGCTCTTCACCAAGATCCAGGGGCAGCGAGCAGCTGTGCTCTTTCAGGCACAGCATACATCTCCACCTGTGTTACCACTGTCAGAAGATGCACCTCCCGTCTGAATTAACAAAAAGTATGAACTGTACTGGCTGGTAGGGACTGAATGTTCACATCCCTCGAAAATCGAATGTTGACACCCTAACCCCCAATGTGACTGTATTTAAAGACAAAGCCCTCCCCTATTTCCCCCCAACTGACCCCAGTGTGTACTGCCACGTGTGTACCTATGCAACAATCTTGCATGTTCTTCACATGTATCCCAAAACCTAAAATGCAATAAAATAAATGGGAAAAAAAAAAAAAACGACAAAGCCTATGAGGAGGAGGCACAGAGGACAAACCAAGTGAGGACACAGCAAGAAGGCTGCTGTCTGTAAGCCAGGCAGAGAGCCCTCACCAGAAACTGACTTTCCAGCACCTGATCACAGACTTCCAGCCTCCAGAGCTGTCTGTTGTTAAACCTCAGTCCATGGTATTTTGTGAGGGCAGCCTGACTAATGCAAATCTGTTCTGACCCAAACAGACTTTATCCCCCTAACAAAAAAAGCCAAAGATTAAATGCTTTCTGCCTAATATCTTCAAATCTCCAGAACCTTTCCAAAATAGAAGCTGAAGTCACTGGCATTACTGGAGCAGACTTAGAGGACAGGCTGGGAGTGTTCCTGGTTTGTCCTTCTTGTGTAACAGAACATTACGAGAAAGGCCAAATGCTTCTCACAGTTGGTCCTTTGAGACCAGGGCCTCCATAAATATTTGATGATGTTTGATGAATGAACAAATGAACACATGAACAAAAGGCCATAACAGGGCTTTCTGTGACCCAGGGGACTGAGGCGGAGCCAGCCTGGCTCACTGCTCCCGAGGATGTAAAATCACAGATGCACTCAAGGTTTCCAGGACAAGTGGTCTTTGAATTAAGAAATAAATGGATTCCTGGAAAGTTGTGCATAGACCAAATTTTTGCAAATTGACTTATATTTTAAATAAATCACAATATTCTAAAATCCATCTCAGTAATCCATTGCAAAATCAAGAACTTTTTCTTGGAAGATGAGTGCCCCTCATTGTGGATGCTTTTTGTTGTTTTTTGAGACGGAATCTTGCTCTGTCACCCTGGCTGGAGTGCAGTGCCATGATCTCGGCTCACAGCAACCTTTGCCTCCCAGGTTCAAGCGATTCTCGTGCCTCAGCTTTCCTAGTAGCTGGGATTATAGGTGTGCACCACCATGCCCAGCTAATTTTTGAATTTTTAGTAGAGACGGGGTTTTGCCATGTTGTTCAGGCCGGTCTCAAATCCTGATCTCAAGTGATTGGCCTGACTTGGTCTCCCAAAGTGCTGGGATTCCAGGCGTGAGCCACTGCACCCGGCTATGGCTATCTGATAGAGAAGCTTGGACTCAATTTCAGCCTCGATGAAGGAGGAAGAAAAAGTGAACTGATAATAAAGCTGTGACAATAAAGCCAAGAAGGGCCTCCAGGACCATCCCAGCCCCTCGTTTTACAGGTGAAGATACTGGGGCATTGAGAGGAGCCTTGCCCAGGGTCGCCCTGCTATTGGTGGCCTGCGTGGTCTTCTGGTGGCCAGGCCAGCCATCTTCCCTTACTCCAAAAATTCAATTCCATATACATATATTTGCTGTTATTGCTATTTTTGATGATTTGCTGTTAGCATTGTATTTTCCAGAATGCTTTCCTGTTATTTAAAGCAATCTATTATCTGAAAGAATGATATTCTAAAACCACATCACAAGCAGTATTTGTCTGGCTGTAGGGAGACTCTTCGCCTTGGTGACACGTTGTGTCATGCACTCAAGACTCCTGCTGTTGTCAGCGCCAGGCACAGGGGCCTTTGCCCGAGGCCTCCCTGGTGGGCACTGCTGTGGTTGTGCTCCCTGGAGGAGGACGTCCCCTGCTCCACAGCGAGGGCACATTCGTGCCTCACATGTGGCTGTGTGCACCCCACATTTCTTTGCTTTGAGTCCCTCTCCCCTCAGACCCAAACACACACACTTAGTCTGACAACGTGGCTTCAGAGAGTGGTCGCTGCCTGTTAAGCTTTCCACCACCTCTCTTGGTAAAAGAAAAAAAGGAGTTTTGCTGTTCCTCCAAATCCCTGCTCTTCCTTTTTCTCTCCTGCTCCTCCTTGCTTAATCTTTTTTTTTTTTTTTTTTTGAGACGGAGTTTCGCTCTTGTTACCCAGGCTGGAGTGCAATGGCGTGATCTCGGCTCACCGCAACCTCCGCCTCCTAGGTTCAAGCAATTCTCCTGCCTCAGCCTCCTGAGTAGCTGGGATTACAGGCACACGCCATCATGCCCAGCTAATTTTTTGTATTTTTAGTAGAGACGGGGTATCACCATGTTGACCAGTATGGTCTTGATCTCGTGATCCACCTGCCTCGGCCTCCCAAAGTGCTGTGATTACAGGCCTGTACCACCGCGTCCGGCCTAATCTTTTTTTTTTTAAGACAGAGTCTCGCTCTATTGCCCAGGCTGGAGTACAGTGGCACGATCTCAGCTCACTGGAACCATCACCTTCTGGGTTCAAGTGATTTTACTGCCTCAGCCTCCTGAGTAGCTGGGATTACAAGAGCCCACCACCAAACCCAGCTAATTTTTTATATTTTTAGTAGAGACAGCGTTTCACCATGTTGGCTAAGCTTGTCTCGAATTCCTGACTTCAGGTGATCTGCCTGACTCAGCCTCACAAACTGCTGGGATTACAGGCATGAGCCACCCACCTTGCCCAGCCTCCTTGCTTAATCTTTGTTTCATTTTTTTTTTTGTCAAAATATTTCCTCTGGGGCTGGGTGTGGTGGTTCACACCTATAAATCCCAGTTATTTGGAGGCTGAGGCAGGAGGCTTGCTTGAGGCCAGGAGTCTGAGACCACCCTGGGTGGTGCAGTCAGGCTATGATAAGTAAATAAATAAATGCTTGTTTCTATTTTACATAAATATATATTTTTCCTTTGGGGCCAGACAGACAACTCCATGGGCAGAGGAAGGAAGATGGAGAGCCGGAGAGCTCCAGAGAGCCAGTGCGAAGGCTTTCAGTTCGGAGGCGGGAACAGGGATGGAGCGCTCTCCGCCTGATGCTGGTCATCTCCCATGCACTGAACTCAGGCTGGGATAGGATCTGGGAGAGCATGCTGCTCTTGGCTTGGAAGGCTGACTCCCTTGCCAAAGTCATCACTCATTAGGACAAGAATCCAACAAATATTTATTTAACATTTAGAGGCACTGGACTCAGATTTAGAGACCATGGGTTCTTGTTTGATTCCAAGCATTTAACATCCAAGCATTCCAAGCATCCCTCGGGTGATGGCCAGGGCCTCTAGCAGCTCACACCTCCTGGGCTTTTAGGGTCTTTGTGTCCATGAAACATCCATAAAATGTGGGCTATTAATGCCAGATATTTACTGTTTTCAAGGTACAAAAGACAGCTGAAGTTTAAGATGTGCCTGTGGCTGGGGAGCAGCCCTTCGCTGGTAGCTGCTGTTTATCTCAGCAGAGAGGGCAATCAGGTAAAGTAATACAGCTACCAGCGGGCAGGAGAGACTCACCCCTGTGAGGGGCTGGGGCTCTCTCAGCCCCACTGAATGAAATCATAAAAGATGTTGATGAGGTGCCTAGTAACAGCTCAAGACAAAGAAATTTTCCTTTGGAACTGAAGACTTGACCTTCTGGTCTCTTTATTCTTTTTTTTTTTTTTTTGAGGGGGTCACTCTGTTGCCCAAGCTGGAGCACAGTGGCATCATCATAGCTCACTGCAGCCTTGACCTCCTGGGCTCATGTGATCCTCCTGCCTCAGCCTCCGGAGTATCTGGAACTACAGGTACACGCCACCAAGCCTGGCTAATTTTTACATATTTTTGTAGAGACAGATGTCTCTCACTATGTTGCCCAGGCTGGTCTTGAGCTCCGGGGCTCAAGTGATCACCCTTTGGGTTCCCAAAATGTTAGATAACAGACGTGAACCATTGCACCCAGCCAAACCTTGGTCTGTTTATTCTTGATTTTATTTCCTTTCCTCAGTCTCTCAGATGCCCCTGCTCTCTTCCTACCTCCATATCCACATCCACTTTTAGCAAACTTTGACAAACTCACACTGAGGTCTAAATAACTGATAAGACTTAATAGATAAAACTTTTCTCTCTCACAGATCTACACTAAATCCAATCACCTGTGATAAATCGCACATCTGAGTATTTCTAGCTGCATCAGCATCTGTTCATAATTTTATGAACAGGATTTCATAAAAGTCTTCAGGATCATTCATGGTTTTGCTGATAATGCCATTGTTTTTTTATCCTCAGCCAGGACAGAAAAGAAATAATGGAAGAAATCCAAATCTCAGCAAAGATGATTGGGAAATGTGAATTGTTTTGTTTGGATGCCTTTTGGTATATTTTGGTATTTTGGTTTTTCCTTCCACTATTGCCATCTTGTCAAAAAAAAAAAAAAAAAAAAAGCATACCACAAATAAGGCAGCCTCTTCTGTCAACCCATGGAGCTAGCCTTCATGGTGAAGTCAAAGGATGGATATTTAATGGATTCTTGCTAGCATGAGAACTTTTCTTTTTGAGATGGAGTTTCGCTCTTGTTGCCCAAGCTGGATGCAATGGCACGATCTTAGCTCACTGCAACCTCCACCTTCTGAGTTAAAGCAATTCTCCTGCCTCTGCCTCCCGAATAGCTGTGATCATAGGTGCACACCACCACGCCGGCTAATTTTTTGTATTTTTAGTGGAGACGGGGTTTCACAAAGTTGGCCAGGCTGGTCTTGAACTCCTGACCTGAGGTGATCCACCTGCCTGGGCCTCCCAAAGTGCTGGGATTATAGGCATGAGCCACCACGCCCAGTGGAGAATTTATTAGAATGGCTTTGTTTTAATTTCTGGCTGGGCTCGGTGGCTCATGCCTGTAATCCCAGCACTTTGGGAGACCGAGGAGGGGGTAGATCATGAGGTCAGGAGTTCGAGACCAGCCTGACCAACATGGAGAAATCCTGTTTCTACTAAAAATACAAAAATTAGCTGGGTGTGATGATGCGTGCCTGTAGTCCCAGCTAAGTGGAAGGCTGAGGCAAGAGAATCGCTTGAACCTGGGAGGTGGAGGTTGCAGTGAGCTGAGATCATGCCACTGCACTCCAGTCTGGGTGACAGAGCACACTCCATCTCAAAAAAAAAAAAAAAAATTCCTCTTGCATTCCTACACACTGGAACCATTCCTAGTATACAGTAGATGTTTAATAAATATTTATTGAATGAATAAACACATGATGCCTTACCATATCACCATGTTGTAAGACAGATGAGAAGATAAATAGGATGCACCGCCTGCTTTTTGAGAGCAGACACCACACACAAAATATGAAATAGCAATATGAGAGACAGCCCATGGCCACACCCGAGGATCTTTATACCAAAGCCAGAAATATAAAAATCAAGGGGTTGCCTCTTGTAAGTTGAAAAAAGTGGTTTTGTATAACAAAAAGAAATTATTTTCTTTACAATGAGTAGTAAAGTTAAAAAAGGTAAGGAAATGTGGGACAGATTTTAAAATATGAGCAGATGCTGATGAATCTAGAAATACTCAGAGATGTAAGATTTATCACAGGTTATTAGATTTACTATAGATCTGTGAGAGATCACACAACCATCCCAAACACTTGCAGCCCACACAATGGAGACCAATATCAGGTGCCAAGCAATTCCAGGTTTCTTATGTAATCATGATTGTACATACAGGACAAGGCTTAGCTGAACCAAGAGCGTGTATGCTAAACACCCTCGCTAACCATTGAGTGAAATCATTCCCTGGGAAAAGAGTGGTAAGAATCCATTATTTTATAGTAAATAGAATAAGAAAGACAGGAAAACATCAGACACACATGCATTAATTGTAAGCTCAAACACACAGAAGTTTCTTATTTTTGTGACTGGCAAACTGCATTTAAGACTTTGAAAAGTCAACAGTTCATGATATTTGAAAATGAGTTTGAGGCTTTCTGCATTTAGAAATTCCTCTGTTTGACTTTGAGTCCTTGGTCTGAGAAAAGGTCATTTCTGGTAATAGGATAATGTTCAGGTGCTTCGCCGCCCTGGGACCTTGAAATGCAGAATTTATTTCTGGATTTGTGCAAATCTCCCTCAGTGCCGCCAGTTCTCCATTTGGAAATTACAATAATCAAATGTGGCAAAAATACTACTGAGAAATTAATACGAATTGCTAGTGGACCAACGCTTTTCTCACCATCTGGCTGCGGTTTCAGATGGTTTCTGATTCAATGGGGAAAACTTTCTGTTCTCAAGTTACACAGAAGATGAAATGATTCCCAAACCCAGGAAACTGGTTGGTGCAAATGACCAGTCCCCAAAGCCTTTCAGAACTTTCTCCCTCTTTCCTTTTCTCTTTTTGTTCTCTCTCTGTGTGTCTGTCTTTCACTCTTTCCTTTTATTTGTCCTTTATCCCTATCAAAAATTCCTCTATATTCAGTTGTTAATAGTCATATAAAACACACACATATTCACAGACATTTGATACACTTGTGTTTAACTGTGATATACAAACATACTAAATCTACCTACATACACAAATTTATAAAATATTTTTATAGGTCTACAGGGCATATTGGACAAAATTAAATATCAACACAGATATAGAAATTATTAGTAAATATGATAGAAAAATGTTGATATACTAAATTTTTGTGCCAAATATTTGAACAATCCTCTGAGTAATGCTCAGTGGATTCAGCAACATTTTTCCTGCTTTTGTGTCTTTTTACCAAGCTCGTAGTGATTCAGAAGGAGAAACGCAGCAAATGACAAAAACATAAACATTATGAAATTCATAGATACGATTTCTTCAGCAAAACCCCCCGCATCTCACAGAATTGCTCATTTGGGCCATATTTTAAGGGTTATCGTAAATATACCCTGTGTATTACGTGTTGTAATTCTAACATTATCAACACCACAGTTTTGCCTCCTCTGCTTAAATAATTCTGCGATTGTAGTTTTAATTCAGTGTGACTTGGGCTTACCTGAGGAAGGGATGCCAAGGACGATGAGAACCAGCATAAAATCTGTGAGCATCGTGATGTCAGTTTCAGAAAGACAATTTCTTCCTTTTTAACAACAGAGCATTTCCATTGGAAAAAGGTGTTTTGAAAAGAAAATACAGGGGTTCAAAATCCAAAGTGGTACCCAAGAGGACAGCAACACCTGGAGTGGAATAAAACAGTCTCAACCCCTCTCGCCGAGTGTGCTGCTTCTCAAAGTGCACTTCATTGATTTGCAGTCAGCTGTCAGATCGTGTAAGTCTAAAACATATCTCTGGGTCCTAACTCCTGACTTATTAATTTGCTCCCTTGCAAGAGATGCAGGGCACTGGAGAAAGGATGAAGCTAGACAACTTCTGAGTGTTCTGCACTATTTTTTTTACAGTTGGGATCTGCGTACAGGAGAAGCGCATTTTACCATGTCCATCCTGGAAGTTAGTGAAAAGTTTCTCATCCCCATTATTTCTCTATTTTCTTTTCTTTTTCTTCTTCTTTTTTTTTTTCTGAGACAAAATCTTACTCTGTTACCCAGTCTGGAGTGCAGTGGCATAATCTCAGCTCACTGCAACCTCCACTTCCTGGGTTCAAGCCGTTCTCCTGCCTCAGCCTCCCTAGTAGCTGGGATTACAGGCACCCACCAGTGCGCCCGGCTAATTTTTGTATTTTTGGTAGAGACGGGGTTTCAACATGTTGGCCAGGCTGGTCTTGAACTCCTGACCTCAGGTAATCCATTCACCTTGACCTCCCAAAGTGCTAGGATTACAGCTTTGAGCCACTGCTCCCGGCCTCTTTTTCCTTCCTTCCTTCCTTCCTTCCTTCCTTCCTTCCTTCC
>NW_022436961.1:1360325-1362889 GCF_009761245.1 Sapajus apella
CCTCCCTCCCTCCCTCCTTTCCTTCCTTCTCTTCTTTCCTTCTTTCTTTCTCTTTCTTTTTTTTTTTTTTTTTTTTGAGTTGGAGTCTCTCTCTGTTGCCCAGGCTGGAGTGCAGTGGCACGTTCTTGGCTCACTACAACCTCTACCTCCCTGGTTCAAACCATTCTCCCTCCTTCGCCTCCCAAGTAGCTGGGACTACAGGCAGCTGCCATCATGTCTGGCTAATTTTTGTAGAGACGGAGCTTCACCTTGTTGACCAGGCTGATCTTGAACTCCTGACCTCAGGTGATCCATCCACCTTGGCTTCCCAAAGTGTTGGAATTACAGGCGTAAGCCACCGTGCCCTGTCTCTCTATTCTCTTTTTAGGTTGGACCTCAGAGTCATGAGCATGTCCTAGAGCCTCCCTTCTCTGGTGGTTCCCACGTGTGTTAATATCAGCACATTCTCGGTGGCTCCCTTAAACCCACCAGGCCCACCTTCTGGTCACTACAGGGGACAGTAGAGTGGGAGGTTAGTGGTGTTTTATGTATGAGACTTGGACACTGAAAATGCCATCTTTTCTTCTTTACAGTTGATCAGATTTCATCTAGTTCAGTGCTGTCCACACCCAGAGGGCCCTTGATAAATGCGTAATAATCCAATGAAGGGCAAGTACAAAGTCAGGGCTAGACAGACAAGAGGGCAGGGTGGGAGCCAACACCTACCTGGATGGGAACTCAGTGCTGGAGGAACCCACTCCAGGGCAGGGAGGAATTCTTAGCCCAGTTTTTTTTTTTTTTTTTTTTTTTTTTGAGACAGAGTCTCACTCTGTCACCCAGGCTGGAGTACAGTGGCATAATCTTGGCTCACTGCAACCTCCACATCCTGAGTTCAAGCAATTCTCCCACCTCAGCCTCCCGAGTAGCTGGGATTACAGGTGTCTGCCACCACGTCCAGCTAATTGTTTTGTATTTTAGTAGAGACGGGGTTTCACCGTGTTGCCCAGGCTGGTCTCGAACTCCTGATCTCGTGATCCGCCTGCTTCAGCCTCCCAAAGTGCTGGGATTTCAGGCATGAGCCACCACGACTGGTCAATTAGTCCAATTTTTAAATTTCTTATTTTAGCCCTCCTGTGTGTGCCATTAGCACGTTTGAGACACCCAGAGGGTGCTGGGTAAGGAGCCATTGTATCCTGAGGTCTGGCCAGGACCCGGAGCCCTCTGTCTGTTCCTCAGGGCTGCTGTCTCAGAGACCCTCACGTCGCGATG
Organism: Sapajus apella; assembly: GCF_009761245.1. Classification (NCBI taxonomy): domain Eukaryota; kingdom Metazoa; phylum Chordata; class Mammalia; order Primates; family Cebidae; genus Sapajus; species Sapajus apella. The sequence continues at coordinate 1,361,574 of NW_022436961.1, forward strand.
TTGTGGCCCTGCCTGGCCTCCCCACCACCTCCTAGGGGAGGGAGAGTTTGGTCTCCAGCTTTGTGTCTCTCAGTGTCCAGGGCATTTCTCCTGCAAATGCTTGAGAACATTGCGGGAACGCAGGGAGGAAGGAAGGAGCCAGGCTCTGATTTCCCATCCCTCTGAATTGTGCTCCGGGCCTGCTGAGAATTTATAACAGCCTCAGCAATGAATCAGCCACCACCAATCCAGGTGTGCAGAAAGTTTCACCTTTATTTTCAAGAAATCAAATAAAGTTAGCCTTCCATGGAACTGGCTAGAAATCCAGTCTCAGTCATCACAGGCCCTCCAGCCCTTTCCCTGTGTGAGCAACTGAATCTGGAAGGCCTTTGTGGTCCCCAAAATATGGCACAGTCCTGTATTCTCCAGGGTGCCTTGACCACAGCTGGGGTCCATGCTTGGCCCACAGGGTCCCCTGGAGCCAGCAGCTCGGTTGCTCTTTGCTTTCTCCGATGCCCAGGATTCTGTCAAGACTGGAGGCCTTGGTAATTGTATCCTGCCTCCCTGAGCCACACACAGCCCCGGCCTGCTGAGGACTGCACCCATCAAGTGCGACCCTGAGCGGGGCACAGTCCTGCTGCTGCTGCTGGAAGGACCCGCCAGCCCCTTCCTCTGCCTTTGGAGGCTCCTTTCTGTCTCCCTTTACAGCCACCTTTCTCCCTGAAAAGACACTCAGCTCTTCTACATCCCACAGTAGAAACCTCAAATCATCTCTCCATTGAGTTTAGAATTTGGGGGAAAAGCAGACATTAAACAGACACAGGAAGACTATCTCACTCTTTTTGAGATGGAGTTTCACTCCTGTTGCTTAGGCTGAAGTGCAATGGCGAAATCTCGTCTCACTGCAACCTCCGCCTCCCGGGTTCAAGTGATTCTCCTGCCTCAGCCTCCTGAGTCGCTGGGATTACATGTGGCCACCACATCCAGCTAATTTTTGTATTTTTAGTAGAAATGGAGTTTCACCATGTTGGCCAGGCTGGTCTCGAACTCCTGGCATCCAGTGATCCACCTGCCTCAGCCTCCCAAAGATCTGGGATTACAGACGTGAGCCACTGTGTGGGCCCGGCCAGGGTGCCTCTTTCTTCTTTCTTCCTTCCTTCCTTCCTTCCTTCCTTCCTTCCTTTCTTTCTTCCTTCCTTCCTTCCTTCCTTCCTTCCTTTCTTCTTTCTTTCTTTCTTTCTCCTTCCTTCCTTCCTTCCTTCCTTCCTTCCTTCCTTCTTTCTTTCTTTCGTTCTTTCTTTCTTTCTTTCTTTCTTTCTTTCTTTCTTTCTTTCCTT
>NW_022436961.1:1362989-1365189 GCF_009761245.1 Sapajus apella
TCTCTCTCTCTCTCTCTTTTTCTTTCTTTCTTTCTTTTGACAGAGTTTCACTCTTGTCGCCCAGGCTGGAGTGAAATGGCGTGATCTCGGCCCACAGCAACTTCTGCCTCCTGGCTTGAAGTGATTCTCCCGAGTAGCTGGGATTACAGACATGCACCACTATGCCCAACTAATTTTGTATTTTTTTAGTAGAGACAGGGTTTCTGCATGTTGGTCAGCCTGGTCTTGAACTCCTGACCTCAGTGGTCTGCCTGAATCAGCTTCCCAAGGTACTGGGATTACAGGCATGAGCCACTGTGTCTGGCCAGATGTACTTTCAATTGAAGATGTAAGTTCTGACTGGCATTTAGTAATCATGAAAGCAGTGTAAACCTAATACTACTTTTCAAGGCCACTTATAATCCATTGTTCTAACCCAGTCACCACCAATGTTTGGTTTACTTCCTTCCAGTGCTCATGCACACGCACACACACAAACATGCACGATGGCACTGTGCTCACTCAGATGACATATGAGTTAACACCCTTCAACTGAGCTATTACTTTTATAATATAAAACTCAACACCAGTCTGCCAGGTGTGGTGGCTCACACCTGTAATCCCAGCACTTTGGGAGGCCAAGGCAGGTGGATTACCTGAAGTCAGGAGTTTGAGACCAACCTGACCAAAATGGAGAAACACAGTCTCTACTAAAAATACAAAAATCAGTCAGGTGTGGTGGCACATGTCTGTAATCCCAGCTACTCAGGAGGCTGAGGCAGGAAAATCGCTTGACCTGGGAGGTGGAGGTTGTGGTGAGCTGAGATCACACCAGTGCACTCCAGCCTGGGCAACAAGAGCAAAGCTCCATCTCAAAGAAAAACCCCAAAAACAAAACAAACAAATAAAAAATACCCACAACACCATTTAAAAGGTTATTAAGGCTAAAAAGACAAAAGATTTTATAAAGAAAAGGACATTTTAGTATTGATGAGAAAAAGAGAAACTTTGAGAAATTATTTCACGACCTCTAAGAGGACAAAAAGGGGCATTGCGGCTGGTTCTGTAGTCCATGTAAGTGAATTCAGAGCTCACTGAGCAACTGTAAACAAGGGCGTGGATGAGCACGTGGAAGTTGAGCGTGTGAAGTGGTAGGATGTGGGAACACAGGACTGAAAAAGAAAAGGATGAGAATGGATTTTTGGAAGATAATTTTCAAAAATTTAAAAGTTAGAATCCATTTTTTGCTGAACTCATAGAAAAATAATCAAAGTATGACTTTTGCTCACCCAAAGAGTATAGAAAGAAGAAACAGAAGACAATCTAAGATAGCCAAGCCAAATAGGAACAGCTCTGGATTGCAGTTCCCAGTGAAAACACAGATGGTGAGTGATCACTGCATTTCCATACGAATTTTTACTGCCACAGACCAGGAGATTCCTGGGCAGAAAAGTGCCACAAGTCTCCAGCATGGCTGTTTCAGCCAGCACAGTGGGTCTCCGCACAAAAACTCACACAATTCTGGGCGCCGTTTCAACTGGCACCTGGAACACCTGGGAGACAGAGTCACCCATGCAACTGTAAAAAAGGGGACTGAAACAGGGAGCCAGGTGATCTGGCATGACCAGTCCCACCCCCACAAAGACCAGCAATCTGAAACGCTCTGGACTGAGAGTTTCACAGCAAGCACAGCTGGACCTGGGATGGTCCAGCCCGGTGGGGGGAAGAGCATCCGCCATTACTGAGGCAGTCCACCACTACCGAGGCAGTCCGTCATTACCGAGGCAGTCCGCCATTACAGAGACAGTCCACCATTACTGAGGCCGACTGCCATTACTGAGGCAGTTCTAACTATACCTCCATAAACAAAACTGCAAGGAAGTTCACACAGCAGTTGGGCAGAGCCCACGGCAGCTCAGCAACACCCCTACTGGCAGACTGTGACTAGGTTACCTCCTTGCGGAGAAGGGCATCTCTGAAAAAAGGCAGCAGCATGTCAAGAATTTATAAAGAAAGGCTCACCTTCCTGGGACAGAGCACCTGGGAAAAAAAGGCAGTTATGAGTTCCACTGCAGCAGACTTAAATGTACCTGGCAGCTTTGAACAGAACAATAGAGCTCACAGCTCAGAATCTGAGCTCCTATAAGGGACAGACTGTCTCCTGAAGTAGTTCCCCAACCCCCGTGTCTCCAAAGAGACACTTCATAAAGGATTGCTCAGG
>NW_022436961.1:1370189-1376355 GCF_009761245.1 Sapajus apella
TACCAAAAGCATTGGCAACAAAAACAAAAATAGACATATGGGACCTAATTAAACTCCAGAGCCTCTGCACAGCAAAAGAACCCATCAGTAGAGTGAAGTAGCAACCAACAGAATGGGAAAAAATTTTTGCAATCCAAAAACCCATCTGACAAAGGACTCACATCTAAAATCTACAAAGAACTAAAACAGATTTACAAGAAACAAACAAACAAACCCATTCAAAAGTGGGTGAAGGATATGGACAGACACTTTTCAAAAGAAGACATATATGAGGCCAACAAACATGAAAAAATGCTCATCATCACTGGTCATTAGAGAAATGCAAATCAAAACTACATTGAGATACCATCTCACGCCAGTTAGAATAGCGATCATTAAAAAATCTGGAGACAACAGATGATGGAGAGGATGTGGAACTAATTTATACTCCCACCAACAGTGTAAAAGTGTTCCTGTTTCTTTTACATTGTTGGTGGGAGTGTAAATTAGTTCAACCATTGTGGAAGACAGTGTGGCGATTCCTCAAGGATCTAGAAATAGAAATACCATTTGACCCAGCAATCCCATTACTGGGTATATATCCTAAGGATTATAAATCGTTCTATTATAAAGACACATGCACACGTATGTTCATTGCAGCACTGTTTACAATAGCAAAGACTTGGAACCAACCCAAATGCCCATTGATGATAGACTAGACAAGGAAAATGTGGCACATATACACCATGGAATACTATGCAGCCATCAAAAACGACGAGTTCATGTCCTTTTTAGGGACATGGATGAACCTGGAAACCATCATTCTCAGCACAAGAACAGAAAATCAAACACCGAATGTTCTCACTCGTAGGTGGATGTTGAACAATGAGAACACATGGACACAGGGAGGGGATCATCACACACTAGGGTCTGTTGGGGAGAACTAGGGGAGGTACAGTAGGGGGTAAGGAGTTGGGGAGGGATAATGTGGGGAGAAATGCCAGATATAGGTGATGGGGAGGAAGGCAGCAAACCACATTGCCATGTATGTACCTATGCAACAATCCGGCATGTTCTTCGCATGTACCCCAGAACCTAAAGTGCAATAAAATACATATAAAAATAAATTAAAATAAATTAAAATAAAAGCAAAAACAAAAAAACAAGTGGATGTGAAGCCCGGAAGAGGCGCTCTAGTGGTGGGCTGCATGGTGATAACACATTTAACCTCTTGACGGCATGGAAGATATGCTTAGCGGATTTGCAAATAACAAAACTAAGAGGGCAGGCCCAATTGCCAAGGTCCCTTCCAGTGCAAAACCCTACCCACATATCCACAGAATCACAATACTCGGCGACCTCAGGGTGGGTGCTGGGCCCATGCCAGTAAGATAGATTGGCTTAGTTTGTGGCCACATTTGTGTGAATTGGGACAAAATATGTCTTTTTGCTTTATTATTTTATTTCTACATCTTTTTACAGTTAGAAAAACAAGATCACACTGAGGTATTTATTTAATTAATTGCCTTAACTGGAAAGAATAGGACTACATGATACTGACAGTCACATGATACTGACAGTCACTTGACCGCCCTATGAATGGTACTGGTAGCAGCACCCCAACCCATCTGGAGCCATCTGCAGCACTGTTTTGTTTATGGCAAAGATAGTTTAGGAAGTTAAATATGTTTATTCTGGGGACATCAAGAGACCTCGGATCTAGAAATGAAGATTTACGAGGAAAGATTAAAAAGCAAGGAGTTTAGATGAGAAAAAGTCTGGCTGGGCGCAGTGGTTCACGCCTCTAATCTCAGCACTTTGGGAGGTCAAGACAGGAGGATCACTTGAGGTCAGGAGTTTGAGACCAACCTGGCTGACATGGTGAAACCTTGTCTTTACTAAAAATACAAAATTTAGTTGGGTGTGGCAGCGCGTGCCTGTAATCTCAGCTAGGCTACTCAGGAGGCTGAGGCAGGAGAATCATTTGAATCCAGGAGGCGGAGGTTGCAGTGAGCCGAGACAGCGCCATTAGCACTCCAGCCTGGGGGACAAGAGCGAATCTTTGTCTCAAAAGAAAAAAAAAAAGAAGTCTAAGGGAACTGTCTTTCCAGTATAAAAAGCTTATATGTAAATTACCTGCTTCAGGCCAATACCTGGGGAGGTGAAGTCACAGTGAGGTGGGGGCAGGATCGGGCGGGACCACACCTCTCAGCCCGGTGCTCTCACTCTTTGTATCATGACACTTAATAAGCGATCCCACGAACCAGAGTGTGCCATTTTCTCGTGGAAAGAACACACTCCCCGCCTTCTGGGGGGTCCATGAGCTTCCTGCCTCCTCAGTCACCCATCAGGGTTTACCAGTGCTCCCCTCCTTGGGGTCTTCCTTCTGTCTAACCTCAGTCATTCCCGCGGTAGCGTGCCTGGCTCTACAGCCAGCCAGCATTTCAAATCTTCCAATTCTCTTCTCACCACCAGTTGGGAGGCAGCAGGGATGCTGTTAGCATTCACAGGATTCAGAAAGTCTGGATTCAGGATTCAAAGTGTCTGAATTTGCCGGGCACAGTGGCTCACGCCTGTAATCCCAGCCCTTTGGGAGGCTGAGGCGGGTGGATCATGAGGTCAGGAGTTCAAGACCATCGTGGTCAAAATGATGTATTTTTTGTATTCTACTAAAAATACAAAAATTAGCCGGGTGCCGTGGTGGATGCCTGTAATCCCAGCTACTCAGGAGTCTGAGGCAGGAGAATAGCTTGAACCCGGGAGGCAGAGGTTGCAGTGAGCGGAGATCTCGCCACTGCACTCCAGCCTGGGAGACAAGAGTGAGACTCCGTCACCAAAACAAAACAGTGTCTGAATTTGAAATTATCACTGCCCTCCCAAATAATCTCGGATCCTTTGATGCCTAAAATTTCACTCTATAGATATTGTTTTGGTTTAAATCTTATTACATCCATTCCTGGGCAGGGTAGTACTTTAATTAGACAGAGCCAGAGTCTTGCCGTGTTGCCCAGGCTGGTCTTGAACTTCTGAGCTCAAGCGATCCTTCCACCTCGCCCTCCCAAAGGGCTGGGATTACAGGTGTGGGGCACCGCACCAAGCTTTTAGATAAGTGTCCAATTCTTTCCTGGGATAAGACCAGGTAAGCCGCGGCTCCTGGATGTGCTGCGCAGCCTCCCGGGGCTGGGCATTGCGGGGCCTTGGACCAGGGTGAGTTGCGGGGCTCGGGCGCCCTCTGGTGGCTCACCGCTCACACTGCAGGCCTTTAAAGGGTGTGTGCTTCAGACGTATTTATTCCTTAAATTTTAAATAAAAAGGTAAAAATAACAGCCCTTCTAAATCCCAAACTAAGCACCGGAAGGCAGCGGGTTGTTGGTTTAACAGCTCCACCCTTCCACGCACCGCTTGCAGGAGGGCAGTGCGAACCCAGAGGAGCTGTAGCCCGGAAGGCCTGCGCGTTCAAGGCGGCAAGCTGGTGCCCGGGACCCAGCTGGAATCAATCGCGGGGACCGCCTCAGCCTGACAAAGTGCTGCGATCACAGGCGTGAGCCACCGCGCCCGGCAAATTCAGACACTCTGAATCATGAATCAAGAACTTCTGAATCCTGTGAACGCTCACAGCATCCCTGCTCCCTCCCACAAAACCTCCCGCGCTGGCCGCCGGGAACCCGTGTGTGTACGGGAAGAGGGTTCCAACAGAAAGAAATCGTCTAAATGGATCACAAAGCAGCATTTCCAAAACCTACCTGTGCTCCGCAACCATCTGGGAGCGTTCAAGAAACACGAATTCTGCTGGGCGCGGTGGCTCACGCCTCTAATTCCAGCACATTGGGAGGCCGAGGCGGGCGGATCACCTGAGGTCAGGAATTCGAGACCAGCCTGGCCAACATAGTGAACCCCCCTGCCCCCAATCTCTACTAAAAACACAAAAATTAGTCGGGCGTAGTGGCGGGGGCTCGTAAACTCAGCTTCTCAGGAGGCTGAGGCAGGAGAATCGCTTGAACCCGTGAGGCAGAGGCTGCAGTAAGCTGAGATCGCACCATTGCACTCCAGCTTGGGCAACAGAGCGAGACTCCTCTCCAAATAATAATAAGAAGAAGAAGAAGAAGAAACTCAAGTTCCTGGATGTTTTCCGCCCGAGTTCTGATCCCTTGGCCTAGAACAGGCCCTGGGGCTCTGAGAGCAGCCAGGATCCCAGACCTGGCCGCGCTGACCTCTTCCAAGTGAAACCTCCGCAAAGACCAGGAGGAAGCGCTCAGTGGCGCAGGGCCGGACCACACTGAAGCACCTCGGGCCAGGAGGGCCCGCGAGGGTGCCCGCGACCAGGAAGGCCCCGGAGATACAGAGGGCGCTGGGAGGGGCACGGAGTGCAGCGGGGGACCCCTGGCTGAAGAGGGGCCCTCGCCTCTCCTTTCATCCTTCAGCCGTCCTGTTTCTTTGTTGAGGTTTCCCCTCATGCCGCCTGGGCTACACGAGCCTCCGCACTATGTCCTCGCAGCCACCACCGTTCTTCAGGGCTGCAGCCTGGTCGGAGGGGCAGGGGAGAGCCCTGCTCAGACTGGCCGGGCCGGAGGTCTGCTTTTCCCCCGCGGCAGGCTTTGGGATGGAAGAAGCTTTGTCCCAGCCCCTCTGGTGGGGACGCGCCAAAGGTGCTTCGCATACATTGGACTCCTGGCCCGGATCGCCCACCCCAGTGTCCACAGCACATGGACGCCCAGAGCTGAGGAAGCCCAGGGCTGCGATCAAACTGCTGAGGCCCCGTCTGTAAATCGGAGCAAAGGCGATCACTGGGCGGCAAGTAGGGGCTGAATCTGAAAGACCAGCCTGGGGACTGCGAACTGAGAACAGTGCAGGGAGGAAGGTCAGGAGGGAGCGGGAAGGGAGAGGCCTGGGTTCTCCCCACCCGCAACACACCCGCTGGAAGTTCAAAGCGCTGCTTTACTGAAGGCCAGACTGGTTGTGTGTGGGCTCCTTGCCCTGAGTTACAGCACTGGGAAGGGGGTCCATTGCAGATAACGAGTCAGTAATTAACATCTATAAAAATTCTGTCCTATACAAAGAACGCTGGCCCAAGAGTCGGGAACTCTGAGCTTGCACCTTAATGATTGTGTGACCTTGGACAACCAACCTTTTGTGCCATCAGATTCGTCGCCTATCGGGGAGAGAAGTTGCATTAGATCCCTTGTTCTTCATGCTGGCTGCTCACTGCTCTTGGGAAGTTTCTTGAAAGTACTGATGCCTGGGCCTTGTACCTGGACGTATTGATGTCACTGGTCTGGTGAGAGACCCAGGAACTGTTGTTTTGTTTTCTAAGCTCCTAAGGTAATTCTCATCCATAGCCAGAGTGGTGAACCCACAGAAAAGCTGTGTTCGATGCTCTCTTTAGATTTGAAAATTCTACAAGTCCTTGTTACAGGTAGGGCAGCCCACCTTCCTGGTTTGCCCAGGACTGCCCCAGTTTTGAAATAGAAAGTCCCTTGTCCCAGGAATCCCCTCAGTCCCTGGCCACATTCCACATCATTCCCCCTCTGACATCAGTAAGTAAAGAAAGAAGAAGCATCCTTAGAACACTCTGGGGTGTGTGGGCTTCGTGGGTGACCATCAGGTCACCAGGAAGCAAATGTGCGACTCCACCGCCCACCTACTGCTCATCATAGCCCGTCTTGGAAGTACACATTTGGGTGAAACTACCTTGCCCACATTTCTAACGATTATACATCAACCATCCTGGCCTGTTCCCATTCTCCAACTAATGCTTGAGAAGCCATGCTTTTTTTTTTTTCTCCTGTTTTGAGGAAAACAAAGAAAAATTAAGAGCAGAACAACAGCTTTAAAAGACATTCATTCATTCAGCAAGTATCTGTTCAACCTCATCTTTTGATTTCTTTCATTGTCCAGCCACTTCCAATCTACTTCAAACACACATTTTCTCTGTCTTCAAAACAGCCCGACTCTCAAAACACACCCCTTCTGTCACACTTCTGCCACCCAAGTGCTGTGCTTCTCAGTCTTGAGGGACATCAGAATCGCCTTGTGGGCTTGTTCACATCTTAATTCTGGGGTCCAGAGTTAGCCTGCCTGCCTTCCTTTCTTTCTCTTTCTTTCTTTCTTTCTTTCTTTCTTTCTTTCTTTCTTTCTTTCTTTCTTTCTTTCTTTCTCTTTCTTTCTTTTTCTTTCTCTCTCTCTCTCT
>NW_022436961.1:1376455-1403394 GCF_009761245.1 Sapajus apella
TTTCTTTCTCTTTCTTTCTTTCTTTCTTCCTTCCTTTCTTTCTTTCTCTCTCTCTCTTTCTCTCTTTCTCTCTTTTCTTTCTTTCCTTCTTTCTTTCTTTCTCTCACAGAGTCTCACAGAGTCTCACTCTGTCATCCAGGCTGGAGTGCAATGGAGTGATTTTGGCTCACTGCAACCTCTGCCTCCCAGATGCAAGTGATTCTCCTGCCTCAGCCTCCTGAGTGGCTGGGATTTTAGGCACCCGCCACCATGTCTGGATAATTTTTTGTATTTTTAGTAGAGACAGAGTTTCACTATGTTGGCCAGGCTGGTCTTGAACTCTTGACCTCAGGTAATCCACCTGCCTCAGCCTCCCAAAGTGCCGGGATTACAGGCGTGACCCACCACGCCTGGCCCAAGGGTTCAGGTTTCTGATTCAGGAGGCCTGGGTGGGACTGATCATTTGTGTTTCCAGCAAGGTTCATGTGTTACCCATCACATTCCAGGGCAATGTGTGGAGATATGGCAGCTGGGACATTGAACTCCGGGAGAGGAACCTGTCCTGTTGCCTGTGGGCATCCTTGTTAACTGTGGTTAAAAAAACCCAAACAAAACAAAACAAAAAACAGAACAAAGTTTCCCATCTTAACCATTTTTTACCAAATAGTTCAGCCGTATTAAATATATTCACATTATTATTCAACTTTCACTGCCATCCATCTCCAGAACTCTTTTCATCGTGCAAAACTGAGACTCTATACCCATTAATCAATGATTCCCACTTTCCCCTTCCCCATTTCCCTGGCAAAGATCTACTTTCTGTTTCTGTGAATTTGAGTACTCTAGGATCTCATCCAAGTAGAGCCCTACATTGCCTTTTTTGTTTTTTGGACGGAGTTTCACTCTTGATGCCTAGGCTGGAGTGCAACGGTGCAATCTCGTCTCACTGCAACCTCTACCTCCTGGGTTCAAGGGATTTGCCTGCCTCAGCCTCCCGAGAAGCTGGAATTACAGGCATGCACCACCACGCCTGGCTAATTTTGTATTTTTAGTAAATACGGGGTATCACCATGTTGGTCAGGCTGGTCTCGAACTTCCAACCTCAGGTGATCCGCCCACCTCGGCCTCCCAAAAGTGGTGGGATTATAGGCGTGAGCCACCAGGCCTGGCCCATACTTCGCTTTTCTTTTTGTAACTGGTTTATTTCACTTAGCAAAATGTCCTTAAGTTTCATCCAGGGTTTTTTATTTTTTTTTGGAGACAGAATCTTGCTCTATCCCCCAAGCTAGAGTGCAGTAGTGAGATCTCGGCTCACTGCAACCTCCAATTCCCAGGTTCAAGCGATTCTCCTGCCTCAGCCTTCTGAGTACAGTAGCTTGGATTACAGTGCGCACCACCACATCTGGCTAAGTTTTCGATTTTTAGTAGAAACAGGGGTTCACCATGTTGGCCAGACTGGTCTTGAACGCCTGACCTCAGGTGGTCTGCTGCCTCAGCCTCCCAAAGTGCTGAGATTACAGGCATGAGCCACTGCACCTGGCCTCATCCACATTTAACATGTGTCAGAACCGCCTTCCTTTCTTTTTCTTTTCTTTTTTTTTTTTTTTTTTTTTTTTAGGCGGGAGTCTTGCTCTGTTGCCCAGGCTGGAATGCAGTGGCGAGATCTTGGCTCACTGCAATCTCCTGCTCCCAGGTTCAAGTAATTCTCTGCCTCAGCCTCCTGAGTAGCTGGGATTACAGGTGCCCACCACCACGCCTGGCTAATTTTTTGTATTTTTAGTCAAGACGGGGTTTCATTTCACCATCTTGGCCAGGCTGGTCTTGAACTCCTGACGTCTGGTGATCCACCCACCTTGGCCTCCCAAAGCGCTGGGATTACAGGCGTGAGCCACCTGAACACTATTCCATTGCATGTGTAGGCCACATTTTGTTTATCCATTTATCTGTAGATGGACACCTAGTTGCCTCCACTTTTTGGCTGTTGAATAATGCTGCAGTGGGTAACTTGGTTTGGATGTTCTGTCCCCTCCAAATCTCATGTTGAAACGTGACCTCCAGGGCTGGAGGTGGGGCTTGGTAGGAGGTATCTGGGACATGGGAGCAGGTCCCTCATGAATGGCTTGGTGCTGTCCTCACAGTAATGAGCGAGTTCTCACTCTATGAATTGAGACAAAATCTGGTTGTTTGAAAGAGGTGGCACCTCCTCAGTCTCCCTAGCTCCCTCTCGTGAGGTGAGAGACGCTGCCTCTTCTTCTCTTTCCTCCTTGATTAGAAGATTCCTGAGGCTGCCCCAGATGCAGATGGGGCACTGTTCCTCTTGTACAGCCCACAGAACTGTGAGCCAAATATGCTTTTCTTTATAAATTACCCAGTCTCAGTATTCCTTTATAGCAACACAAAACAGACTGACGATGGACATACAAAACCTCTTTTGATTATTTTCTAGATTCAGATGGGAAACGGCTGAACCATAGCCCATGGGAATTCTATTTTTAATGTTTTGAGGAACCACCATCATGTTTTCCACAGTGGCTGCTCCATTTTACATTTCCACCAGAGGCACACGAGAGTTCCAATTTCTCCACATCTTCGCCAACACATTATTTTGTGTGTGTGTGTGTGTGTTTTGTTTTTTTTTTTTTTTTTTGACAGTAGTCTTCATAGGCCATGGGGCTTTTAAGCTATAGGATTAGGGAAATTTGTGCAAATGCGGTTTTTAAAACTCTTTGGCCAGGCACAGTGGCTCATGCCTATAATCCCAGCACTTTGGGAGGCCAAGGCGGGCGGATCACCTGAGGTCAGGAGTTCCAGACCAGCATAGCCGACTTGGTGAAACCCCGTCTCTACTAAAAATACAAAAATTAGCTGGGTGTGGTAGCGGTCGCCTATAATCCCAGTTATGCAGGAGACTGAGGCAGGAGAATCGCTTGAACCCAGGAGGTTGCAGTGAGCAGAGATCATGGCACTGCACTCCAGCCTGGGCAACAGAGTGAAACTCCATCTCAAAAGAATAAAAATAAATAAACAAAACTCTTTTAATGGGAGCTGAGTGGGGGAGAGGAGACAAATGCGCTTGTCAATAGAAATCCGACCCATGCTTTGAGGAGACTTCGTCATCCTCCACCTTGCCCTGCATTCCCCTCTCTCACTCTTTCTTTATTCAGCTCTCGTCTCTGTGCCTTCCTCATTTGCTCTTATCCAACCCTTCATCTTCTAGACCAGTCATCTTACCCATGTGGCAAGCCGTTTCCTTCTTAAAACTACCAGGATCTTTCTTGAGCCAAGAACCAGAATGAACTAAATTCTCAATCAGGTTTTAAAGGGTTGACTTTAAGGGTGAATTCTTGGGTGCTTTTGAAACTTCACCCATCGTTTTCCAAAATGACAGAGCAAGTGCACCTTGGTTGAAGGAGTGTGTAAAGCCATTCCTGAGATGCTATAAAGAAATACCTGAAGCTGGGTATTTCTTATTTCTGAGACTGGGTATTTCTTTCTAGAGAAAAGAGGTTTCATTTGCTCACAGTTCTGCAGGCTGTATAAGCATGGCTCTAGCATCTGCTCAGCTTCCCAGGAGGCCTCAGGGGGCTTTTACTCCAGGAAGGAGGTGAAGGAGCAGGTCTCCCACATGGCATAGCAGGAGCAAGAGAGAAAGCAGGGAGGGGCCACACTTTTTTTTTTTTTTTTTGAGATGGAGTCTGACTGTTGCCCAGGCTGGAAAGCAGAGGTGCCAGTGGCACAATCTTGGCTCACTGCAACCTCCGCCTCCCAGGTTCAAGCAATTACAGGCTTGCGTCACCACGCCTTGCTAATTTTTGTATTTTTAGTAGAGATGGGGTTTCACCATGTTGGCCAAGCTAGTCTCGAACTCCTGATCTTGTGATCTGCCCGCCTCAGCCTCCCAAAGTGCTGGGATTACAGGCATGAGCCACTGCGCCTGGCCAGGGGACACAAACTTTTAAACAATCAGATCTCACAGGAACTCACTCACTATTTCGAGGACAGCTCCAAGGGGATGATGCCAAACCATTCATGAGAAATCCACCCCCATCATCCAATCACCTCCCACCAGGCCCCACGCATGAATACTGGGTGGGGACAAATATCCAAATGGTATTAAGGAGCAATAAGGCACAAGAATATGGGAATCCAAAATGTTGGGTTTTTGTTTTTTGTTTTTGCAGCTGCTGAGAGCTATTGTAATGCTTTGTCTTATCCAAATAGCTGTTGCTTAAGGCTTATGCCTGTAATCTTGGCACTTTGGGAGGCCCAGGCGGGTGAATCACTTGAGGTCAGGAGTTCGAGACCAGCCTGGCCAGCATAGTGAAACCCCGTCTCTACTAAAAATACAAAAAATTAGCCGGGTGTGGTGGTGCACACCTATAATCCCAGCTACTCACGGGGGTGAGGCAGGAGAATCGCTTGAACCTGGGAGGCAGAGGTTGCAGTGAGCCAAGATTGCACCACTGCACCCAGCCAGAGTGACAGAGGGAGACTCTATCTCAAAAATAATAATAATAATAATAATAAAACCCCAAATAGCTATTGTTTGAGTGCAATTACGTTGTCTGAATGCAATTATGACATGAAGTTTTTTTCTGACATAAAAGTTCTTTCTTCGTTTTTGTGTGTTACGTGTTTGTTTGTTGTCAGCATAAACCTCAGCCCTCCTTTATTTAGTTATTACACTCCTAGCCTGGCAGGGACCTGTAAGCAGCATACAGTAAGCCTCGAGTTAGTGCAGTGCCTCAGCTTGCCCTTAGCACAGTTCTGTAATCATAGAATTTTATCATTTTATTTGAGAGAAGGTTTAGCACACTGCAGCCTTGACATCCCAGGCTCAAGGAGTCCTCGCACCTCAGTCTCCTGAGTGGGTGAGACTATAGGTGTGCAGCACAACACCTGCTAATTCAAAAATTTTTTGGTAAAGATGGGGGTCTCACTATGTTGGCTAGGCTGGTCTCAAACTCCTGAACTCAAGTGATCTTCCTGCCTTGGATTCCCAAAGTGCTGGGATGACAGGCATGAGCCAGTGTAAGTGGACTGAAAATCGCTTACAACTTTGTTGAATGAGAATGAGACAAACCTAAGCCTGCTATACATCTACTCAGCAGTTTAGTCACTTTTTTTTTTTTTTTTTTTTTTTGATGGAGTCTCGTTCTATTGCACAGGCTGGACTATGGTGGTGCGATCTCGGCTCACTGCACCTCCACCTCCTGGACTCCAGAGAATCTCCTGCCTCAGTCTCCCGAATAGCTGGGATTACAGGCATGTACCACCACACCTGGCTAATTTTTTTTGTGTTTTTAGTAGATTTGAGGTTTCACCATATTGGCCAAGCTGATCTTGAACTCCTGACCTTGTGTTTCACCCACCTCAGCCCCCCAAAGTGCTGGGATTACAGGCGTGAGCCATCGCACCTAGCCACAGATATCTCTTTATTGCTAAGAGTTACCTAAAATAAAGTACATTTGCTATTATAATAACTATTCTGTTCTGTTCTGAGTCCATTTCAAGAGCAAAGTTCCGTTTACCCAAGTTTATGGCCTGATAGAGGGAGACAGATAATCGTGGACTTTTCATTTCCTTCTCCTTCCTTAGTGAGTAGGGAATTATTACAAAGCAGGCTCCAGTGGCTTCACTTTTCTGCCTGGGGGAACTGGAGTGGAAGTGAGGGTGGGGCTGGGGAAGCAGCCTGTGCTGACCCTCGGCTTTTTGGTCCCAGCTCATGGGGTCTCCAGACCCAGCTCACAGACTTCGGCACCACTGTGAGACCACACCGGGGGTGGGTCTACATTCACTGGCCTGCTGGATTTAATCCTAGAAGGAAACAGACAAATTCCAAGAGAGTTGCTGATGACCCGGAAGGACTTTCTGCCCCACTCTTCCCTCGGCGCTCAGTTAACTCTCTGTAGTAAGGAAAGTAGCTTTCAGGTTTTATAAGTGGCAGAGAGGTGTGTTCTTTGAAACAGCTCATCAGACCTATTAGCGATGATTTTCAGTCTTCTGGGGAAAGTGTCGAACATTGGAGAGTAAGGAACTCATTTCCTTTCTCTTTTGTTTTACCTTGTGCTAAGCTTTAGTTTGAGTTCATTTTTGGGTGAGTTCTTACCTGAAGTAATACTAAGTTGGCAAGTATGAAACCTCACATGCAGTGGTTGAGTAAAGGGATTTGTTTTAGAAAATATGACGCGGGAATAAGCAAGTATGATTTCACCTGCTGCTTCTCTTTGGCCATGACTAGACCCACAGAAATTTCACTGAAAATCAAGCAAAGAGTCTTTCAGCCAATTTGTGACCTTACTCCAGTTTCCGGAGGTGATGGGTCCTGGCCAACAGTTCTGAACTGAATTTTTTCTTTCTTTTTTTTTTTGAGACCGAGTTGTGCTCTTGTCACACAGGCTGAACTGCAATGGCACAATCTCGGCTCACTGCAACCTCCGCCTCCTGGATTCAAGCAATTCTCCTGCCTCAGCCTCCCGTGTAGCTAGGATTACAGGTGCCCACCACCATGCCTGATAATTTTTGTATTTGTAGTAGAGACAGGGTTTCACCATATTGGCCAGGATGGTCTCAGATTCCTGACCTCAGATGATCCGCCCGCTTCAGCCTCCCAAAGTGCTGGGATTACAGGCGTGAGCCACTGCGCCCGGCCTGAACTGAAATATTTGAATAAGGAAAGGCAGACACATTCTAGAAACCAGAGACCTATGCATGGATATCAACCCCTAACAAAATCTAGACAGTCTTACTAGACAAATGTAAGTTACACTGAGATTCAGCATAGATTCATTACAAATAAGTGGCATTGATTAAACACACCATTTCATGGATTGGGATACTAGGGTAAGTGACCAAGGTATGGTACGTGCCAAAGCAGACAGCTTTGGGGTTCGGGTCCTGGCCTCTGTCACTGGGAGAGAGGTTGATGCAGCAATGCAGCAGAAGGCGATGGCCGGCAGGTGGGTGGGCCGTAGAGACTGAGTGTGGAGAGGGTGGGCTGTGAATGTCACACAAACAAACATGGTGGCCCAGAAGAAAGGGGGTCCAGGACATCCTCTTCCTCACTGGTAAGACAGGGCTTTTTGAGTTATAGATTTTAGAGTTATTCAGAGGACCCACACAATGGCTGGAAATGTTGAGTTTTCTGTCCCTAAAGGGATAGAGGCAAAGATCTCCAAAATAGACATAAGGATCAGCCTACAGCAGCCATGTCGGGAGCCCTGAACAGGTGAGGAAGCCACCGCAGAGGCCCCTCCCTACTCCCACACACTTTTTGGTCCTTATGAGTGATGTGAGGAACATTCAAAACCTGGAATTTGAGAAGCGTGGAATGAGTTTTCAATTTCACATGCGGTCTATTAACACAATTGTGTATGTATATATGAATTTATCAGTTGTAAACAAAATACTAACATGGGTGTTTAAAATGATACCAGGCCAGGCATGGTGGCTCATGCCTGTAATCCCAACACTTTGGGAGGCCAAGGTGGGTGGATCACCTGAGGTCAGGAGCTCGAGACCAGCCTGGCCAACATGGGGAAACCTCATCTTTATCAAAACACAAAAATTAGCCAGATGTAGTGGTGGGCACCTATAATCCCAGCTAAGGAGGCTGAGACAAGAAATCGCTTGAATCCGGGAGGCGGACATTGGGCCTGGGCTACAGAGTGAGACTCTACCTCAAAAAAAATGAAAGGTACCCTTACCCATCTAATATAGGTTCTAGCAAGTTACTCCAGACAAACGCAGCCATGACAGAAGTCTTTCCACACATCAAAGATTATCCTCTTAGGCTAGACTGCCTCCTATGTGACAGTCACGCAAGGAGGGAAGACACCATGTCCCAGGGAGATCCTCTACGCCACCCTGGAGATGAGCAGGTGACCTGTCCCAGATAGGCTGTCCCTTTTTTTTTTTGAGACGGAGTTTCGCTCTTGTTACCCAGGCTGGAGTGCAATGGCGCGATCTCGGCTCACTGCAGCCTCCATCTCCTGGGTTCAAGCAGTTCTCCTGCCTTAGCCTCCCGAGTAGCTGGGACCACAGGCGCGCACCCCCATGCCAGCTAATTTTTGTATTTTTTTTTTTAGTAGAGATGGGGTTTCACCTTGTTGACCAGGATGGTCTCGATCTCTTGACCTCGCGATCCACCCGCCTTGGTATACCCAAAGTGCTGGGATTAGGCTGTCCTTTGATGTATCAGCAGCATCGCTTGCAGGCAAGACAAAGGCATGGAGGCTTGAGGAGCATACAGCAGGCAACTTTCTGGCCTATTCAACAACAGGATGAGCTGTCGATCATGCCCCCACTCCATTCCAGCCTGGATGACAGAGTAAGACCCTGCCTCAAAAAAGAGGGAGAGACAGAGAGATATGCTTTTTTTTGGTGGGGGTGGGGGAGTGGGGGAGACAGGATCTTGCTCTGTCACCCAAACTGGAGTGCAGGGGTGCAGTCATGGCTCACTGTAGCTGATTTCTTGGGCTTAAGTGATCCTCCCACCTCGAAGAATTGCTGCTCTTTGGATGTCAATATTAAGAACCATTCACTAGGAGTTTGAGACCAGCCAGGGCAACATAGCAAGACTGTGTCTCTATAAAAAAATTTAAAACTTAGCCAGGTGTAGTGGTAGTTCCAGCTACTCAGGAGGCTGAGGTGAGAGGATCGCTTGAGCCCAGGAAGTCATGGCTGCAGTGACAACTGCACCACTGCACTCCAGTTCGGTGACAGAGCAAGATTATATCTCTCCCCCCACCACGCCCACCAAAAAAAGAATTAATCAACAAGCATATCTCTCTGTCTCTCTCTCTCTCTCTGGCTCTCTCTCTTTTCTGAGACAGGGTCTTACTCTGTCATCCAGGCTGGAATGACATGGGGGCATGATCACAGCTCACTGCAGCCTCAACCTCCCGGGCTCAACTGATCCTTTTACTCCAGTGTCTCAAGTAGCTGGGATCACAGGCTCATGCCGCCATGCCAGGCCAATTTTTGTATTTTTTGGTTTTGCTATGTTGCCCAGGCTGGTCTCAAACTCCCAGGCTCAAGCGATCCTCCTGCCTCAGCCTCCCAAAGTGCTGGGATTACAAGCATGAGCCACCACCCCTGGCCAACAGGTATCTCTTAAAAACCGATTTTGAGGTCACCTATCATAGAAACCATCAGTGATACACAAAAAACGGCAAGAGAAAATCCTGGCCTGGTCTACAGTCTGCGATTCCCAGAATTTTCTGGGTTCCCATGGACAAAACTCCAACCCATGTTTGCTTAGAATAAAAGGTGGAAGACGTCTTATAGGAGGGATCCCTTGGGGAGGGGGTGTCCGAAGTCAAACAAGGAGCTGAATATCCGGGCTCAGAAAGGCTGGGAGACTAGCACTAGGGACGAGTCTCAGTTAACCACTTCCCTGGGTGGAAGGCCTTGACTTGCCCTGGGCCCCAGGGGTTCCCAAAGAGAAATTCACTCTTCTTAGGTTGAAATACTTGATGATTTGATTAAGACATCAACAAGAAATCCCAATATCTATATAACTTGTGTGTGTTAAACCAACTTAACTCTAATTGTCGGTGCTGCCAGTTCCCATGAAAAAAAAAATGAGGGAATAGATGCCAGCTCTTATCACCAGAAAATTTCACCGCAGGACATTAATCATGAGAACAGGAAGAACGCTAAGAAAAATACTATTTAGGTATAATTACATTTCATCAAAGACACAATAGAACTGGATGGGAGAACATGAGGGAGGCTAGTTTAATTACAAAGCCCTAAGGAGGACTTACCACAAAGAAAACATCCATTTAGGAAAGACTAGACTTTGTTTCGCTGAGGATGTAACATTCCATTCATTTATCCACTCATCTAGATATCCACCCACACATCCATCCATCCATCCATCCATTTATCCATCCAGTCATCCAATCCATCTATCTTTCCATCCATTCATTCATTTATTCATCCATCCATCCATTTATCCATCCATTCATTCACCCAATCCATTAATTTATCCATCCATTCATCCTTCCATCCATTTATCTGTTCATCCATTCGTCCACCCATCCATCCATCTATTCATTCATTTATGTACCCATCCATCCATTCTGATTATACCATGTTCAGGAAAGACACAGTGTAAAAAGCTCTAAGGACAAAACAATTATTAGGATGATGTTTCTCCTTTAGGAACACCTTTAGGGAATTTACAATTGCCTGTGCATCCAGCTATGTATTTGCAGGATAATTTCTATTTTCCTTCGTGGAAATTCTAGTTGCGTTCTATCACGTTGCATATCCAAATATTGAGCCAGATTTTCCTCACTCACATGGTGACTGGGGAAGGCGGGAAATGAGAGGCTGAGAGATTCCATTTCCACTGAAATGTAAAACATGCATCCATTTGTGCTCCAGTGGGCACCTTACATAGAATACCCTGAGACCTCTGACTTTGGCGTTGGATAATGATATTGGTTTTTAGCATGCCAGGTATTTGGGGATAGGGGGATTTTAGAGAAGTTCTCTGTCTTTGGGGATTCAGAAGGATAGGTTACTGAGATTTTATTTTTTATTATTAAAGTATAATATACATTGAGGAAAGTGTACAAATCTTAAATATACAACTCAGTCAAGTTTTGCATAGCTATACACTCATGTGCCCTCCCTGCAGATGACAATATAGAACATCTCCACCCCCAGGAGGTTCCCACATGCTGCTTCCCTGACTATGCCACTCCATAACCATTATTCTGACTTTGTCATAAGTTGGTTTTGACGGCTTGAACTTCATAAAAATGGAGCCATACAGCACAGACCCTCCCACTGGTCTGCTCCTTTTGCACATCCTAATGGCTGTGAATCACTATATTGATGCATTTAGCAGCAATTCGCTCTTTTTATTGCTGTGTTTCCATTGAAGGAATACACTCCAATGCATTTATCTATTCTCTTGTTGATGGATATTTGAGTTGTTTGCCGTTTTGGATTACTGTGACTAAAGCCGCTATGAGCATTCTTCTGCATGTCTTTCAATGGACATGTGTGCATATCACTCTTGCTATATACCCAGGAGTAGAATCTGGTAGTGTTTTTCGATTCTAAAAACTTTGTTCCAGGCCAGGCGTGGTGGCTCATGCTTGTAATGGGAGGCCAAGGCAAATGGATCACGAGGTCAGGAGTTCAAGACCAGCCTGGCCAATATGGTGAAATCCTGTCTCTGCTAAAAATGCAAAAATTAGCCGAGCATGGTGGTGGGCACCTGTAGTCTCAGCTACTCGGGAGGCTGAGGCAGGAGAATTGGTTGAACCCAGGAGGCGGAGGTTGCAGTGACCTGAGATCGTGCCATTGCACTCCAGCCTGGGCGACAGAGCGAGACTGTTTCAAATACAACAACAACAAAACTTAGTTCCTATATAAAGACACATTTGTTTTTTATCTCTGGATGTGTGTACGGATACTTTTTAGAGAGATCTATCTGCAGCACATAGAAAACGGATGTTTAATTGTGATTGGCACCAGTTTGCAAAAGGCATGCTGTTTTGCTCTAAAGTCATACAATAAACACCATCAACATGTATGCTACATAGCGGGCAGATGAGGCCATGAAGGGAGTTTGGTGTACTTTGCTCCTTAAAGATAATTGATTAAAATTAAAATTGGTTAGAAGAGTATGTGTGTATGTATACATGGAGTTGGCTCTGGAAGTAATGCGTTTCTTTTAAAAATTGCAGCTGAGGCTGTGTGAGATGGCTCATGCCAGTAATCCCAACAGTTTTTTGGGAGGCCAAGGTGGGAATATGGCTTGAGGTCAGGAGTTCAAGACCAGCTGAGGCAATACGGCAAGATTCCGTCTCTACAAAAAATATAAAAAATTAGCCGGGTGTGATGGTGCGTGCCTGTGGTCCAGCTACTCAGAAGGCCGAGGTGGGAGGATTGCTTGATCCCAGGAATCAGAGGTTGCAGTGAGCCCTGGTCACACCATTGCACTCCAGAAAGAGGGAGACTCTGTCTCCAATAATAATGATAACAGTAATAAATAATTATTTTTAAATTATAGCTGAACAGTATGGTGAAAGCCTTGAAGTCCTGAGGATCATCTAACCTAAAAGCCATGAGGACACTGTGAAGGTGGATGACTGATTGGATGGGGAGCGTGAAGGAGAGGGTGCAGAGACAACCCTGAGGTTTCCTACCTGGATGACGAGGAGAATGGCCATGCTACTAAGAGAAATAAGAAAACCAAGAGAACATCCAGGCAGATCATTTGAGCCCAGGACTTACAGGCCAGCCTAGGCAACAAAGTGAGAATCTCTCCAAAAAAAAAAAAAAAAATAGCCAGGTGTGGTGGCACACACCAGTGATCCTAGCTACACAGGAGGCTGAGGCAAGAGGATCACTTGAGTATAGAATTTCCAGGTTGCAGTAAGCTATGCTCTCACCACGGCACTCCAGCCTGGGTAACAGAGTGAGACCTCTTTCCTTCCTTCCTTCCTTCCTTCCTTCCTTCCTTCCTTCCTTCCTTCCTTCCTTCCTTCTTTCCTTCCTTCCTGAAGTTCCAGTTATTTGGGAGGCTGAGGCTTCCTTCCTTCCTTCCTTCCTTCCTTCCCTTCTTTCTCTCTCTCTCTCTCCTTCCCTCCCTCCCTTCCTCTCTTCCTTCCTTCCTTCCTTGCTTTCTTGCCTGAGATTTGCTCTTGTTGCCTAGGCTGGAGTGCAATGGTGCAACCTCAGCTCACCGCAATCTCTGTCTCCCAGGTTCAAGTGATTCTCATGCCTCAGCCTCCTGAGTATCTGAGATTACAGACACGTGCCACCATGCCCAGCTAATTTTGTATTTTTAGTATAGATGTGGTTTCTCCATGTCGGTCACACTGGTCTCAAACTCCTGACTCAAGATGATCTACCCACCTCAGCCTCCCAAAGTGCTGGGATTACAGGCGTGGGCCACTGCACCCAGCCGTGAGACCCTATCTTAAAAAAAAAAAAAAAGAAAAGAAGAAAGAAGAGAAAAAATCAAGAGAAAGTAGAGTAGCAACACAAATATACTCACATTCCTATGCTGATATGTAAAGAAAATGTAATTTATTTCTCCACAACCAACCTAAATTTTCAAGTGAGACCCCATTTTGGTAATAGGGAAGTGTATTGAACTTTAAGTTTGCCAAAGATCGACTGGGTGCAGTGGCTCATGTCTGTAATCCCAGCACATTGGGAGGCTGAGGCGGGAGGATCACCTGAGGTTGGAGACCACCCCATCTCCATTAAAAATACAAAAATTAGCTGGGCGTGGTGGCATGTACCTGTAATCCCAGCTACTTGGGAGGCTGAGACAGGAGAATCTCTTGAACACGGTAGGCGGAGGTTGCAGTGAGCTGAGATTTTGCCATTGCACTCCAGCCTGGTGAAAAGAGCAAAACTATATCTCAAAAATAAAAACAAAAACAAAAAAAAACGGTTTGCCAAAGATTGGTACCTCAGTCTCTGGATGCTTTGATCTCTTGAACAAATGCTCAGTCTCCACCCAGACCCCACTGGCACCTCCCAGCCCTCTAGTCTTTCTCTAAAGAGGTGTCTGGGTATAGGGGCTTGGAATTGACCAGATCACCAGGGGCCTTGATGACCTCATGGAGGTAAAGTTGATTATGAAGTTTGTAACTGTATAAATTGTAAAAAGAACAAACAGTTTATTTAGAAGATTGTAAAAGTATCCTGGCAAGTATAGCCAGGAAGCCTCTGCTAAACATGTGTAACAGGAATGGAGAGAAACAGAAAAATATTCCAAAGCCTCTGTGGTTAAACCAGTGTGGTGTTGGCACATAAACAGACATACACACCAAGACTAGAACATCTAAAACAAGATGAAATTGCTTACGGAAACTTAGTATATAATAAAAGAGGCAACTCAAATCCGTGGAGAAAGAAGGACATTTTTTAAAGTGGTTCGAGGTCCAGGCAAGGTGGGCTTATGGCTGTAATCCCAGCACTTTGGGAGGCCGAGGCAGGAGGATCCTTGAGAACAGGAATTGGAGACCAGTCTGAGTAACATAGTGAGACTCCATCTCTACAAAAATAAAATGTAAAAATAAAAATTAGCCAGGCCTGGTGGTGCACACCTGTAGCCCCAGCTACTCAGCAGGCTGAGGCAGGAGTTTGAGGCCATAGTGAGCTATGACCCACCACTGCACACCAGCTTGGGTGACAGAGTGAGACTCTGTCTCCAAAGAATAAAAAGGAAAGTGGTTTGAGGGTATCTGGATAGTCATGCAGAAAAAGATAACATGGACTCCATTCTTCACATGGTACTCCGGGATAAATTCCAAATCAGAGGCTTAAGTGTGCAACTACTAGAAGAAAACATGAGAGTATTCCTTTGCAACTTCTGCACAGAGAAAACTTTCCCAAGGCTTAAACTCCTGAAGCAATGAGAGAAAAAGATGGATAAATTTGATTTCGTTAAAACAACTTTGCATGGCCAAAAAATCATAAGCAAAGTATCACTTCCTGGGAAACATGTTCTAGACAAAGGGTTATCATCTATATATGAATAGCTTCTAAATCAAAGAAGAAACAGGCCAACAAGTTAACAAGTTAATAGAAAATTGGACTAGAGAAATAGACAAGCCAGAGAAAATGAAATCCGAATGGCCCTTAACCATGTAAAAAAGATTCTCAGTCTTGCCTATAAGAAGCAAAGTGTGAATTAAAACTCATCAAGATATCATTTCTCACCCAGCAGATTGTCAAAAGTCAAAATGTTTGACAACATATTCTCTTTTTTTTTTTTTTTTGAAACGGAATCTCGCTCTGTTGCCCAGGCTGGAGTGCAATGGCATGATCTCGGTTCACTGCAACCTCCACCTCCCCGGTTCAAGTGATTCTCCTGCCTCAGCCTCCTGAATAGCGGAGATTACAGGCACCCACCACCACTCCCAGCTAGTTTTTATATTTTTAGTTAGAGACAGGTTTCACCAGGTTGGCCAGGCTGATCTTGAACTCCTGACCTCAGGTGATCCACCTGCCTCAGCCTCAGTGCTGGGATTACAGGCGTGAGCCACCGCACCTGGCGGCAACATATTCTTGACAAGCTGTGGGGAACCAGGCATTCTTATACATCGCTGTTGGGAATATAACATGGTAGAGTTGCTGTGGAGGGAAACTTGACAATATCCAGCAAAGTTACATATGCAGTCATTCACTGAGCTGGCTTTCCTGCTTTTAGGTATTTACCCCAAAGATAGTGTGACAAAAATATGAAAAGGTGCATGCACATGGCTATTGTTACAGCACAGCTTCACTAAAGAGGCAGCTGCTTAGCTATCCTTCGGTGGAGGGTCTGGTGGATGACTTACGGTACATTTACATAATAGCCATTCAACTTTAAAAAAAGCTATTTCTATGTATTATTACTATGTAGTTATTTCTGGGTTATATCTATAAATGGAAAGAGCAAATGGAGAAATATATATAGTATATAAATGTGTATGCCATTTAGGTGATAGACCTATGTGATTTATATAATTAAAAGGAAGGATATGAATATGTGCACACACACATTTTTTTTCTATAAATATATCTAAATTTGTATTTTTTAAAATAGAGAGAAAAACCATAAAGAGGGGCTGGGCACTGTGGCTCATGCCTGTAATCCCAGCACTTTGGGAGACCAAGGTGGGTGGATTGCTTGAGTTCAGAGTTTGGGACCAGTCTGGCCAAAATGGTGAAACCCTGTCTCTACTAAAAATACAAAAATTAGCTGGGTGTGGTGGCATGTGCCTGTAATCCCATTTACTCCGGCGGCTGAGGCAGGAGAATCACTTGAACTTGGGAGGTGGAGGTTGCAGTGAGCCAAGATTGTGTCACTACACTCCAGCCTGGGCGACAAGGGCAAAACTCTATTTCTAAATAAATCAATAATAAATATCATTTCCTACTAAAAGGAACCATGGGGTGGGGGGTGGAATTCATTTACTCAGCTTCTCTAATAAAATTATACCTCATGATAACAAAATAGTTGATGAAAGAAGTTTTTTTTGTTTGTTTGTTTTTAACTTTTAACAGTCACTGTAACTATGACATGTCCTAGCATTGGCAAGTGGCACACAAGTGACCAAGACGGCCACAACCACACCTAAGGATTCTTTTTCCATCACCCTACATAGTTTTTTTCTTTAAAGAAGCAGTCTACCTAGGCGGGGTACGATGGCTCACGCCTGTAATCCCAGCACTTTGGGAGGCCAAGGCAGGCAGATCACAAAGGCAGGATTCGAGACCAGCCTGACCAACATGGTGAAACCCCATCTTTACTAAAAACACAAAAATTAGCCAGGTGTGGTGGCGCATGCTTTTAATCCCAGCTACTCAGGAAGCTAAGGCAGAGAATTGCTTGAATGCAGGAAGCGAAGGCTGCAGTAAGCCAAGATTGTGCCACCGCACTCCAGCCTGGGCGACAGAGCAAGACTCCATCTCAAATAAAAAAAAGTAGAAGAAGGAATGATAGTCATAATTTCACAGTGTCTACTTTATCGTTCTAGGCAATGGTCACCAAGAGCTGCTGACATCACCAAACATTATGTGCCTCTTTGCCAAAAAAATTCAGACCTGAATCTTAACAGCCCTACATTTAACCACCAACTTACAGAAAATACAGCGTACAGAGTAACATGTAAACCACCCCTTAGGGGCGTGATCTGCAAAAACTGGACTGTGAGAAACTCCAGGTTTCTTCGGCAATCAATTGCAAGGAAACAGAGTAATAAAAGGGAACCAATAGTTTTTTGAAAAATAGGAAACGTATCAACCAATTGTAACATATAGATCTTAATTGGATCAGCCGGGCTCAGTGGCTCATGCCTATAATCCCAGCACTTTGGGAAGCCAAGGTGGGCGGATCACCTGAGGTCAGGAGTTTAAGACCAGTCTGACCAACTTGGCAAAACCCTGTCTCAACTAAAAATACGAAAATTAGCCAGCCCTGGTTGTGCACGCCTGTAATCCCAGCTATTCGGGAGGCTGAGGCAGGAGAATTGCTTGAACCCAGGAGGCGGATGTTGCAGTGAACTGAGATTGTGTCACTGCACTCCAACCTGGGTAACAGAGCAAGACTCCATCTCAAAAAAAAAAAAAAATTCTTTTTAAAAATGATCTTAACTGGATCACAATTCAAACAAATTATAAAACAATAAGGAAATAAGGAAAACTTGAACACGAGTTGGATATTAAATGAGTTTTACAGTGGTAGGTGAGGCATATGGATGAATTCATCATGGCTTGATAACTACTGAAGCTGGACAGTGAGTACATGAGAAATCATTGTACTCTTCTGTCTGTTTTTGGATATATTTGGAATTTTCCATGATAAGCGGTTATTATTGAAAGCCTACTCTGTGTATCCAAAGCTGAACATTCCCCTCCTCCTCCTTGCATCCCTGCTGCAACAATCCTAACCCTCCCGGAGCCAGAGGAACCATCAGAAATCAAACACACAGCCTGTAATAGAGAAAAGCAACTGACATATTTCCAAAAATATTATTTCCATTTCAAAAGATTTGTTTTTGGTGGAAGATGATAAGTTCCGTTTTACGTGTGTTGAATTTGAGCTTCCCATCTCCAGCGGGAGTCAAAAATGCAGGACTTCAGACTGGAAGGCATGTCAGGTCTGAAGCTGTGAAGAGATGACATCCAAAGCAGAACAGAAACAGGAGGAAAAGAAAAGGAGGAGTACTTGGGATAGAGTCTTTCCCCTCCTTCCTTCTTTTCTTACTTACTAATTCAGAAATACATGCATAAGATAAGAGGATCAGGGGATAAAAAAGATTAAAAAGTGCCTTTTATTGAGGAAGAAAGGCATTAGGTGCGCCGGGCATGGTGGTTCACACCTGTAATCTGAGCACTTTGAGAGGCCATGGTGGGCGGATCATGAAGTCAGGAGGAGATCGAGACCATTCTGGCTAACATGGTGAACCCTGTCTCTATTAAAAATACAAAATATTAGTGGGGTGTGGAGGCACGTGCCTGTAGTCCCAACTACTTGGAAAGCTGAGGCAGGAGAATTGCTTGAACCCAGGAGGCGGAGATTGCAGTGAGCCAAGATCCCGCCACTGCACTCCAGCCTAGGCAATAGAGTGAGACCCAGTCTCAAAAAAATAAAAAAAAATAAAAAAAGGGGAAGGCATTAGGTGCTATGAAAAGCATTGGGTTCTATGATTGGAACAGAGGACACACAGAAGACCTCTTAAGTTTGACTGAAGAATTCGGAGAAATGCTCCTGGTTAGGAGGCCAGAGAAAAAAGTGAAACTGAGGCCCAGGGCCATGTCTCAGTTCTGGCCAATGAAACTACAGGGGAACTCTGCAAAGATGTTTTGTTCTCTGCTAAAAAGAAAGCCCAATTCTGCCCACTTCCTTCTTTGCTGCTTCCTGCTGTGAGTGCAGTGTGAGGCTGTGGTGCTTGGAACAACTGTGACCACTTTGTGACCAGGAGTCGGCAAGCTTTGAGGACGAGATGTCAACACACTCAGGGTGTTTGAGGGCGCCTGGTCCTGGGTGCCATTGCCAAGCTGCTAAACAAGCCCTAAGCAGCCTAGACTCATTGTTAAGCAAACAATAAATCTTCTTATACTTTTTAAACATTATTTCAACTTTTATTTTAGATTAGGGCTTTATTACATGGGTATACTGAGTGACATTGAAGTTTGGGGGCAAGAATGATCCCTTCACCCAGATAGTGAGCATAGTATCCAATAGTTATTTTTTCAGCCCTTGTCCCCTCTGCCTCCCCCTACTCCAGGTAACTCCAGTATCTTTTTTTAAAAAATTCAAACTGAGTCTTGCTCTGTCACCCAGGCTGGAGTGCAGTGGTACAATCTTGGCTCGCTGCAACCTCTGCCTCCCGGGTTCAAGCAATTCTCCTGCCTCAGTCCCTGAGTAGCTGGGACTACAGGCACATATCACCATGCCTGGCTAATTTTTGTATTTTTAGTAGAGACGGGGTTTCACCATATTGGCCAGGATGGTCTCAATCTCTTGACCTCATGATCCACCTGCCTTGGTCTCCCAAAGTGCAGGGATTACAGGCCTGAGCCACCTGAGCCACTGTGCCTGGCCAACCCCGGTGTCTATTGTTCATAACTTTATGTCCGTGAGTAGCCAATGCTTAGCTCCTGCTTATCAGTGCAAACATGCAGTATTTGGTTTTTCTGTTCCTGAGTTAATTTGCTTAGGATAGTGGCCTCCAACTGTATCCATGTTGCTGCAAAGGATATGACTTTATTCTTTTTCATGGTTGTGTAGTATTCCATGGTATATATGTACTACATTTCCTTTATCCAATCCACCACTGATGGGCAGCTAGGTTGATTCCATGTCTTGGCTATTGTGAACAATGCTGTGATGATAAATGTTTTTACGTTGAAAACATTATTAAAAGTTGAATACTCTTTTACTTGCAATGAAATGAACTCACTGATGTGGTGTCTCTTCTCTATCAAACCATGAATTGCCTGGAGAAGCAACATAGCAAAATGATCCCAACAGACCATGTTGATGTGTATGAGACCAGTCGTGAAAGCAGTGAAAATTGGAATGGGCAGAATCCAGACTGATGGGGTGAGTGTGTGGTCAATGTCAGCTTCTGGGAATCCCTCTGCCTACCAATGAAGAATATAAATATGGGTCAGGGTCAAAGCCATAGATGGATTGAGCCAGAAGGTAGGGGGTAAATGAATGCTCTTGACCCTAGGTATTCCTTCTTGGGCTCCACCTTCCCAACCCCTTTATCCTTAATACAAAGGGTCCCTCCCAGCAGAGCAGGGCCACCTCTGCTTACCTCGGCAATAGGTGTTCTTGCCAGGAAAAGGAGGAAGGAACAGCATTTGAACAAGTAGCAGGATTAAGGGAATCATTTCTTCTAGGGTGGGAAGACTTGAACATGTCTGTTGATAGAATAAAAGAAGAAACCAAAAATGGAAACAAAGGGGGTGATTGATGGAGCAAGGTGGAGGAAGTGGAAAGATCCAGAGATGGGGGAGGAGGGATGAAGAGAGGCTGGTTCATGGGTACAAAACACAGTTAGAAGGAATGAGTTCTCATATTTGATATTGCAGTAGGGAAACTATAGTTAACAATGATTTATTATACATTTTGAAATAGCTAGAAGATTTGTAATGTTCCCAAAACAAAGAAAAGATCAATGCTGGAGGTGATGGCTATCCCAATTACACAGATTCCATCATTATGCATTGTATGCAGGGATCAAAATATCACACATACCCCATAAATATGGACAAGTATGAAATATCAACTTAAAAACACAAAAAAAAGAGAGACACAGAAGAAAGGTATTTTTTCCTGGCTGACTCTGCTGTCTGACAGGCAAGCCGTAAAATTAGGGCTTAGCCTGGGAGGGTTCTTGGCTTCACCACGGAAGGAATTCAAGGGTAAGATGGTGGTGATAGGTGCAGCTTTTATTGGACTGCAAACAGTGGCAGCAGGGGACTGGTCCTTGTAGGACAGGGCTACCCTTGAGGCAGGGAGCCCAGAGGAGCAGCTCAGAGGCAGCTCGGCCATCACATTTATACCCACTTTTAATGACATGCAAATTAAGGGGATGAAGACACAGAAACTTCCAGAAAAAGAGTAGTGACTTCCAGGTCATCAGGTTGTTACCATGGAAGGGGGTGATAGCTTCTGGTGTTGCCATGGCAATGGCAGCTGACGTGGCATGGATGGGCATTTCTTATGGGGAGGTGCCCTCGTCTGTTCCCTGTCTCAGCCAGTTCTCAATCTAATCTGAAGTCTGAGCCCTGCCCCCAGAGTCAAGTCCCTCCTTCTACCTCAACTCAGCTTCAAAGGCAGAGTTGTCATTTTGGGGAGATGAAACAGAGCCCGGTCTTCAGTGGCTTTACAGGTGGCATCTCCCGGAGGCATCCCCAAGGTTAAGGGGTCAGAGTTCAGCCTTCCATTTTGGAAATCAACTGTCTGTGTGAGCACAATTGACTCGGCTGAAAATGACTGTCTTACACTCACCTAAGTGGTGGGTCAGAGCGAGCACTGTTTCCAGAGTGTGGCAAGCCACTCTACCTTCCTGAGCCTTAGTTTTCCTATTTTCAAAATGATATGAAAAATAGTAGTTGTCTCAAGGGCTGCTGTTATAATCCAACCTGATCATTCATGTAATCTACCAAGCACAGTGCTCAGTAAATGACTGGAGGCCAAGGCAACCAGATCACTTGAGGTCAAGAGTTTGAGACCAGTCTGGCTAACATGGTGAAACCTATCTCTACCGAAAATACAAAAATTAGGCGTAGTGGCAGGTGCCTGTAATCCCAGCTATTCAGGAGGCTGAGGCACAAGAATCTCTTGAACCCAAGAGGCAGAGGTTGCAGTGAGCCAAAATTGTGCCACTGCATTCCAGCCTGGGCAATAGAGCTATAAACAAACAAATAAACAAACCATTATTCAGTCTCAATAAATAAATAAACTATTGCAATTTTTTTATTCAACAAAATTATGGAACACCTACTTTATACCAGGCACTGCGCTCTGTGTGAGGACATACATAGGTAAATAAAATTCGCGGCGTATACTTTCTTCATAAAGCTCTCATTAGCGTTGCCAAGAGAATAATAAAGGCCATGGGTTCCCATCTGAGAAACTCCAGAAAAAGCCTGTTCTAGGCAGGCATAACTGTGCAGGTTTAGAAAAATTGTATAAAGTCAGAATGAGACTTTAAGTTTGTATCAAGACACATAACTCAATAGGGGTCAGATCAATGCAGTCAGCTCTACAAAACACTATAAGAACGTTGCTCAGTGAATGTGGAATCAGCGTGTAGTGGGTTGAATAATATCCCCCCTGCTATGGTTTGACATGGTTTTTTGGGCCCCACCAATCTCATGTTGGAATCTGATCCCCAGTGTTGGAGGTGGGGCCTTGTGGGAGGTGTTTCCGTCACTGTGGGAATGGGGGCTTGGTGCCATTCTCTCAGGAGTAAGTTCTCATTCTTCGTTCCAGCCAGAATGGGTTGTTGAAAAGAGCCTGGCCTTCCCCTCATTCCATATGATCAGCACATGCCAGTGCCCCTTCCTCTTCAGCTACAGGTGGAAGCAGCCTGAGGCCTCATCAGATGAAGATGCTGGTGCCATGCCTCTTGTACAGCCCACAGAGCCATGAGCCAAACAAACCGCTTTCCTTTGTAAATTACCAGCCTCGGGTATTCCTTTACAGCAGTGCAAGATGAAAAATCTCCTAAATTCATATTTCCCCAGAACCTCAGAATGTGACCTTATTTGAAACAGGGTATTTGCAGATATAACTAAATATTCAGACGAGGTCCTGTTAGATCAGGGTGAGTCCTGTATCCAATCTTTGTGTTCCTATAAGAAGAGGGAAGATCACATAAAGACAGAAGAGAAACAGACAGAGAGAGGGGGCCATCTGAAGGCAGAGGCAGAGGCTGGAGTTCCGTGGCCACTACCAAGGAGACCCTAAAACCACCAGAAGCTGGAAGAGGCAGGGAGGGCTCCCACCCTAGAGCAGGGCCTGGCCAGCACCTTGACTTTGAACCTGTGATCTCCAGAACTGTGAGGATGCGCTTCTGTTGTTCCAAGCCACCTAGTTTGTGGTGACGTTACGGCAGCCACAGTAAACTAATTTGCAGGAAAGGCAAGTTTGTTCCATGCAAATGGCCTGTGCTAGTTAGCTTTGTTTTGTGGCTTTACTCACCAAGACACCACACCCCAGCCAGCTGATCATGGCCACTGCTTGTTGCACAGAGTTGGGGCCTCCCTCCCCTCCCTGCGGACTTCAGAACGAAGCCCCCTTCCTGCCGGTGTGTTTTTTCTTTCTTACAGAACTCCACGCCATCAGTATGTGTCTTTACTAAATCTCCCCAGACACATACTCCCAGACCAGATTGTCACTGGGGGTTCTTAGACGGAAACTTCTACTGATGGCCCCTGGGTGCTCCTTCCTTCCACTCTGAGAATGTGGGGGTTGTCCTGCCCACACGCCGTTTCGCTGCTCACATATGGGGCGAGCATCTGACAGATGCCCTTCAGAAGGTGGGGGTGGGCCAGGCATGCTGACGCACATGTGTAATCCCAGCACTTTGGGAGGCCGAGGCTGGTGGATCTCTTGAGGTCAGGAGTTTGAGACCAGCCTGGCCAACATGGCGAAACCCTGTCTCTACTAAAAATACAAAAATTAGCCAGGTGTGGTGGTGCACGCCTGTAATCCCAGCTACCTGGGAGGCTGAGGCAGAAGAATCGCTTGAACTCAGGAAGTGGAGTTTGCTGTGAGTCAAGATTGTGCCACTGAACTCCATCCTGGCTGACAGAGTGAGATTCTGTCTCAAAAAAAAGAAGGTGGGAGTGGAGGTGGTGCTTGGGACAAGGTGACTGGAGAACAGGGGGTGCCCACACCTCTTTCCCTCGCCTCTCAGATGAACGCTGGTCAACAGATGTAGCCAAACTCCTGTAGGAAGACAGGACCTCCACAAATATCTATTCTTCCCTTTCAGATTCATCTTCCCACAATCTACATTGTTTGGACTTAAAAATAACCATCTCAAAAATGTTGAGGCTGACTAATGCTGACCTTGTCACAGCTACTCTGAGCCTCCAGAAGTTTTTAGTTGCTTCTTGTTCATGAGCTTGCAAAAAAATCCTGTTTATAAGAATCAGAAATTGGCCTTCTATTTATGAAACAATGGCAAGCGAGAAAATAAACACAAACATAGCATACTTGAAAATAGCAGGACAGAAAAGAAACAGCTGAAAGAAGTCTGAGCTAGCTCATTCCCTGGCTGTGTTCACCGCTTTTCCAGGGCACACACTTGCAGCCAGCACGTTCCTCTGCAAGAAGCTTGGAGCTTGACTGACAGCTGTCACCCTGGTCCATCTCAGGCCAGAGTATATCGCAACTGTGTCCCTTCTTTAGGCTGCCAGCCCTGGGGGAGGTCAGAAGATACATGATATCACTATTTGTATTTGCAGGCAGTGCTTTGCCCACAGCGAGCACTCTGTAAATGCCTCGTGTTCATTAAGAGCTATTTCCATTGTACTTATTTCTGGTATTTAGTTCTTAACATATCCATTCCATCATGACCTTTGTTAACTGCTGACACATGGAGTGTGCTCAAAACAAATGGGCTTTTGTCTCCTATTGTCCTTTTAAATGTGTTTGTGGAAGGTAATCATCCCTGCCCTTGAATGGAAAATTGGGCAGAACTCTGGCTTCTCTGCTGACTCCACTTTTTTATTTGTTCGTTTAGAGACAGAGTCTGGCTTTGTTGCCCAGACCGAAGTACAGTGGTGAAATCATAGCTAACTGCAGCCTTGAGCTCCTGGCCTCAAACAATCCTCCCACCTTGGCCTCCCAAAGTGCTGGGATGACATGTGTAAGCCACCACACCTGGACCAGACTGTACATTTTTTTTTTAGACTGTATTTTGTTTTTCGAGGCAGAGTTTCCCTCTTGTCACCCAGGCTGGAGTGCAATGGCATCATCTTATCTCACTGCAACCTCTCCCTCCCGGGTTCAAGTGATTCTCCTGCCTCAGCCTCCCGAGTAGCTGGGATTACAAGTGCACACCACCATGCCCGGCTAATTTCTGTATTTTTAGTAGAGACAGGGTTTCGCCATGTTGGCCAGGCTGGTCTTGAACTCCTGACCTCAGGTGATCCACCCCTATTCGGCCTCCCAAAGTGCTGGGATTACAGGTGTGAGCCACTGCGCTCCGCCGACTGTACATTTTTTTATGAGCATCTTTATCTTTCTTTTTAGAGACAAGCTCCCACTTGTTGCTCAGGCTGGTCTCCTGGACTCAAGAGAACCTCTGGCCTCAGCCTCCCCAGTATCTGGGACTACAATGCCCCGTGTCCTGGCTAGAACATCTTTGACTTCACAAGAAGAGGACAAGGACCTGTCTTGACTTCCTTGGTGTCAGTATTGCTCAGTTTTAAATGATCAGGTTTCAAAAACTTTTTGTCTCAAATTCTCGAACGATACTGCACTGCTATTTTATATTTGTTTGAATTTCTTTTCTTAAACAGTTTAACTCAAGTGCTAAAAAGGAAACTATCGTCCCAAGAAAACTATTTGAAATTTCCTGAAATGAACAAATTCTCTAGGACCTCAGCATAAATAAAATAACAGGCCTAGGTTCGTGAATAAGGAAACTATATGTAAAGTCAAGACTCTTTATGTTGTAAGTGACAGAAACCTACCTTGAACTAATGTAAGCAAAAATGAGGATACTGGCACATGTAAGTGGGTAGAAGGGTTAGACTTGATCGCAGGCTAACTGGATCCCAGCTCGCCTCACTCCCCTCCATGGGTTCCCTTTGGTTGTAGTGGGCATCTTCCATGTGCTGGGGGAGGCAGCTTCTGATGGCCCAAGCACACTGTCCTAGCACTGTCACCTCAGAAGCGAGAAGCCACCTTCTGATGGCCCAAACACATCCTTCTAGCACCGTCACCCCAGAGGCAAGAGGTCACCTTCCTCAGTGGCTCCATGAGAAAAGTCCTGGAGAACAGTGCCAATGGCTTCGCTGAAGTCAAGCAAACAGCCAAGATGACAGGAGGAGGAAGACACAAGCCAGGCCTCCAGGGGACAAACGGCTACTCCAGCAGCCCACAGGCGTTGGAACCCCCCTGCCACTAAGAAGAAAGGAAAGCCATAGTCGGCTGGATGTGTTACTGATGTCTCACCTTTTCTGTGTTTTACTCCCTCCCTTTCACTTCCCTTGGTGGCGTCTATGCTAGCTAGTGACAGATGCTGTTAGGAGCCGTAAACTAAAGCTAAAATCCTAAACCCCCCACTGAGTGAACGGACCCCCTCGTGGCTAAGGGGACCCAGAGAAACCTGCAAAGTTGAGTTCTTAGGAGGTCAGATGTGCCTAGTGACACTCCTCCCTTTTGGAGTTAGACACCAGCATTAATGTTGAAATAGAGGTCAAAAGACTGACAAAACGGACTCTTTGTGAGAGTAAGATGCCAAATTATAAACAGGACCTAAGCCGACACAGGTAAGGGCTAAGTCATGCACTCCTACAGGTCGTTCTGACCCAATGTATTTATTGGTTAACACAGGGATCCCAACCCTGTGTTAGGATCCGGGCTGCACTGCACCGGTGAGGGGCAAGCGAGCTTCCTCTGTATTTATACCCGCTCCCCTTCGCTCACATTACCGTCTGAGCTCCACCTCACGTCAGATCAGCAGCAGCATTAGATTCTCATTGAAGAATGAACCCTATTGTAAATTGTGCGTGTGAGGGATCCAGGTTGCACGCTCCCTATGAGAATCTAATTCCTGATGATTTGTCACAATCCCCCATCACCCCTAGGTGGGACCGTGTACACTGCAAGAAAACAAGCTCAGGGCTCCCACTGATTCTACGTTCTGGTGAGTTGTATAATTATTCCGTCATATATTACAATGTAATAATAACAAATAAAGTGCACAATAAATGTAATGCACTTGAATCTCCCAAAACCATCCCCCCAACCCAGTCCCTGGAAAAAGTTGTCTTCAATGAAACCAGTCCCTGGTGCCAAAAAGGT
Organism: Sapajus apella; assembly: GCF_009761245.1. Classification (NCBI taxonomy): domain Eukaryota; kingdom Metazoa; phylum Chordata; class Mammalia; order Primates; family Cebidae; genus Sapajus; species Sapajus apella. The sequence continues at coordinate 1,402,971 of NW_022436961.1, forward strand.
TGGGGACCACTGGGTTAGCAGGCTTCTTTATCACAACTTAACATTCTTTGTGGAGACTCCAAATATTTAAACAAAGCTTTACTTCCTAACCAATTGCAAATTAGAGAGTCTTTTGGCTCATGCTTGCAATCCCAGGACTTTGGGAAGTTAAAGCAGGCAGATCACCTAAGGTCAGGAGTTTGAGATCAGCCTGGCCAACATAGTGAAACCTCGTCTCAACAAAAAAATACAAAAACTAGCCAGATGTGGTTGTGTAAGCCTGTGCTTCCAGTTACTTGGGAAACTGAGGCACAAGAATCACTTGAACCTGGGACGTGGAGGTTGCAGTGAGTGGAGATAATTCCACTACACTGGGTGGAATTATCTGTATGACCCTGTCTCAAAAAAAAAAAAAAAAAAAAAAAAAAAATCTCTGAACCCACCT